>NC_041390.1:320502049-320560890 GCF_002162155.2 Triticum dicoccoides
GCGCCACCCCCGCGGCCGCGCGCCTCCGCCCGACACCGCCGCCTCCGCCCGCCGTGACCCTCGCCGGCCGCCATTGCCTCCATCACTAGCCACCACCGCCACCTGCGCCGCTGACCGCCGCCGCGAGCCGCATCCCCTCCGCGCCGGCGCTGCCCGTCACTGACCTTGCCGGCAGCCTTCGCGCCCGGATCCGGCGCTCCCCTTGCCGTCCTCCACCTCGTCCCTCGTCGCCGACCTCTTTCCTCACCATCTCCAGCGAACCTCGGGACCTGTGCCAAAACCCTACATCTGATCTGGAGAGGTTGATTTCTTCTATGTCCTCATGTTTCTAACATGTTTGTGCCCTCTTCATCATGCTATAACACCATGTCTGTGGCTCCGAATCATGCATACAATATGTCGAAATGTTCGTCTCGTGTTTCTCTTCATGTTACTATCATTTGCATGCATGTTACTGTCCATATTGATGCCATTAACCTCGTTGCAAAAGTGCTATATGATGTTGACTGCTGACATCTCTCATAACTTGATGATTTGTCGTTCTCATTGCATTTTGTGTGTGCATCCTATGAGCGATGGCTTAAGCCTACCTGGGGATTGGGACTTGCCGGCCTAGAGCGCAAAGCTAGAGCAAGAACGAAAAGGGGGAACAACACCGAAGCTAGATGCACAACCGCAACCTTATACTAGGAATAATAAGCCTTGGAGAAAAAGCTTTACAATTTTTTACATACCCCCACGGGGTTTGTCATGATTTTGCGCAGGAAAACAAAAGAAGGAAGCTTCAAAGGACCCCCGGCTACTGGGCATCACCGGTGACGCCGGATGGACGCCGCGGCCGAACTCCGGGCGCGACGTGAGCTCGGTGGCACATAGGGGTTGTCGCTAGACTCCAGGGACTTGCTGGGCACGGGAGAGTTGCTAGATTCCTAGGAGTCGCCATTGCTGCTGGAGAGGCTGTCAGCGAGGCCGAAAGCAGGCTCAACGCCCGTGGCCGCACCACGTGGGATGCTTCCTCCAGTGCAGCACTCTAGCTGTCGGCCTTCTTCGTCGAACACCTTGAAGAACAATGTGGAGGCTCCATCGTATTGAAAGTGGATGGCGAGGACCCCTTCTGGGCGGCAGGCACGCGCGACCTTGCCCCATCCTCGGGTCATGAAGATGCCACCCGGGGGGATGACCTTGCCCTCCGCCCCCCTGACCAGGCTGCAGCACCCAGCGTGCTACAACCACAGCTCGAGCACCCCCTCGGTGGCATCTCCTCGATAAGAACCATGGGATCCGGATCCACGTGCGCAGCGGCATTGGCGCCCACACCACAAACTCGCGCGAGGAGCCCTCGGCGTGGGTTTGCGGGCCGGCTGGCCGTGTAGCCCCTACCCGGCCACCATGGCCATGGCCCACGCGGCGCTGGGCACTTCCACCCTCTTCGGAGCCCTGTGCGTGTGTGGGGACCCCGACTCATAAGTCGTGATCACCGAATGCACGTGTACAGTGATCCCAGAGATCAATGCTCACTGAACACACAGAAGCTGAATAACAAGAGTCTTACATCCATACATACCGTATTACACAAGTAGGACCATTATGGTCAAGTCTTGAGTATAACATCGCAGCGGAAATCTTCGTCGATAACTTGGACCCATGCCATCTGCCTTAACCCTACAGGCATTCTGAGTGGGAAGCGTCCTAGATCGCATGTTCGTCACCGAGGTACTCTTCTTCATATTATGTTCTTTCATGCCTGGCCAATAAAATAACCAGTGGCAAGCCAATGAGTACTTTGAATGTACTCGCAAGCAACCCAAGGGTGATAACAGAATAATTATGCAAGGCACTACTGCTAATTTGGCATTTTTGCGGAAAGCTAGTTTTTCTCATGCAAGTATGATCAACGTTTATCAAGGATATGAATGCGTCTGCAACAAGTATCAGGAGGTTACAGACATCAACATCGGGATGGAGTTGTGAACAACTCATACTCAAGCTCATCGTGACTTCCTCACGAATCACGTCAACAGATTTACCAAACCGTGTTGTTTGTCAGAAACATATGGACGTAGTCTAAGCAGCACCACCCAACTGTCCTTGACCATGGACACGGCTATTCGAATAGTTTTACACTCTGCAGAGGTTGCACACTTTACCCACAAGATCCTGGGAACTTCCGTGTCATCCGCGACCCACGGTACCTCAAGTACCCGGGGTAAGCACCCGATCACTATCTTTCCCTAGACAACACTAACAAGGAGTCCACTCGTTGTTCCGTATCCTCACGATGTACATCATATGAGACTCACTCGAGATCGTAACATCCGAGAGGGGACACAACGGTGTATCCGGTGCCCTGTGAAAACAGTCATGGCCGCCCTACCTGGCACGACCCCGTCCCGAGAGAGAGCACCAACTCTCCCCCGTCAGTAGTAATGCGGGCTCCAAGCTAGTATCGGCCTAGGTAATCAATAATGCCCTTTCCCATACAAGGGTAGAGTGATTGCGCATGTAAGGTTGGGATAGTCGACAAATCTTAAATCTAATCCGTCTCTGTAAACAACACTTTTATCGAGCCTCGGTACACAACCTCTCCACCAAGTAGTGACCTAGTTCATCATCATCTCCCAGGGCCATTAGTGGCACCCACTGGGCTTTTTGCAAGTATGTCAAACCACACTTGTTTCTTTCCATGCATAACCCTGATCTACTTTGCGTAACAACTACTTAGCATCCTATCTACTTCCACTGGCATAACCCTCATAGAAAGGTAGGGTCATGCATCATGCAAGTGTCAACGAGAAAGGCAACGGAGGCACCACCTCAAGTGGCCACCGTTTTATCATGACTTCGATGCAAGCAATAAAAGTGCTATATGACATGCATAAAAAGGGTTTCATAGACATGGTCAAAGGGCTGCTTGCCTTGGTCTTCAAAGTCTTCAAGGTCTTCAAATATCTCTGGTCCATCTCCAAGCATTTCGTCTACTTCGTCAACTATCGTCGAAAACAACCATTATAAGCAACACAACAAGGCAAGAATAAATGTGCTCTAAAAATATGAAGTTGACTTTTATTGGATACCTCTGGTCATATGAGGTATGACCAAAGTGATTTCATTGGAAGTGGATCAATGGATATTTCTAAACATTTCGATATGATGGAATCAAGGGGTTTATGGAATTGCAAGAAGTGTACAGAAACATATTTTTGAAAAATGAGCAAAGGCACCCATTTAAGAAAGGATGATTTTACAAGCATCTAGGAATTGGTTTCACTGGATTTGGACTTGAAATGATTTTCCTATGAATTTGCAAAGTTGAAAAATATGAAGAAATAGACAATTATTTGAGGTGATACAGAAAGTATTAGTAAAAATGTTCAAAAACTAAGTTTTGAACTTATAGACACCTAGGATTTTGAATCATGGAATTTGGATCAAAAATGGACTCTCTGTGATTTTCTAAAGTTTATCAAAGAAATGGAAAAATAGGATTTTCTAATTATTTGTGAAAGAAATATTTCTGTAAAAATGTGCAAGTAGCACCATGTGATAGGGAATGATTTTAGAAACTACTAGAATTTGAATCATCAAATTTGGAGTTAATTTGAATCATTTATGGATTTTTGAAGTTGACTGGAAAAAGAAAAAGGAAATAAGGCTTAACCTTATCCTGCGCACAAAGCGACAGATAGACTGTGGGCCGGCCCAGCGGCTCGGCTGCGCGGGGAGAGGTGATGATGTCTAAGGCGGCTTCGCGGGAGTGCGCCTTCGCGCATGGGAGGCAGATCCGGCCGAAGCCGTTTCCACTTAAATGGTGGGGCCCGCCCGCTGGGTCGCTGACGCGTGGGGCCCAACAGCAGGCCATCTTCAACCTCCCGCGCGCGCTCCGACCATGGGGAGGACCGGCTCCCAGCGGCGATTGCCGGGGCTATAGAGCATCTCCGGCGACACTCTGCCCACCGGCATGCTCAGGGGACCCGGCCGCGTCCAACCGTGGGTGCCACGGTCGCCTAGGAGTACCGGGTCGAGCAGGGTGCTGGCCGCGGCGGACGAGGCCGGCGGTGAGATTCGAGCACGGCGAGGCAGGCACGGGAAGGAAGGAAAGATGTGCGAGTGAGGCTCCTTGGGGCCATGGGGGTCCTATGGTATGGTTCAAGGGGAAGGAGAGGGTCGGGATGACGCGAATTTTGGGGATGGACGGCGGCTCGGCTCCGGCCATGGGAAGCGACGGAGCGGCTTTGGAGAGGAGGAGAGGGGTCTGGGCGACATACGGGAGGGAGAGAGAGCAGTGGGAGACGAGAGAAGGCTCGGGGGTGGCCTTATATGGGCGCGGCCGGGAGGTGCCGTAGGTGGGGCGCACGGCCACGGCCCGTGGCGTTGCCAGAGGCCAAAACGGCATTCTGGTGCGTGCCTGGGGTGCTCGTGGTCGTGGTCCAGGCCGAGAGGAGAGGAGAGAGGGAGGACGGCGAGCTCCAGGAGAGCCTCGAGCTCGTGCACCCACTGGCCGAGCTGGGCGGCGTCGGGCGGGATCGGCAGGGTGAGAAGGAGAGAGGGGAAGGAGGGGGCCGACTAGCTAGCGTGCCGTGGACGTCGAGGCGACCTCGGGAGACACGGACCCGGTGCCCAAGGTTGTCGAGTGCCTCGGAATGGGCAAGCTACAGTGCGGGAGTGCACTGTAGAGTGCTCCGGAGCGCGTCCATGGCATGCCATGGCATTTTAATAGTGCCATGGGCATGTCTTATAGTGTCTGGGGTTTTTGGGGGAGAGTAAACAATGTAGGAGTGGCATTTGATGCCCTAGAGAGCCACTAGATGAGAGGGGAGGTGGAGAGAGAGAGGTGAACAATGGCTGTCCAGAGGGGGAAAATGGGGTTTTTACCCCATCAATCATGGAGATTTGGAAGAGGGGGAGCTACTGGAGGTTGCTGGTGATCAGGTTCAGCTGTGGTAAAAACTTGTGCTCATGGAGATTAGTGGAAGAGGTCAAAATGATGATTTTGGAAAAAATGGCAGAAGGTGTTTGTTGTTGGTTTGGGCAAGAAAATCAATTCCAATTGCCATGAGAATTAACAGGATGGAATGGCACTTAGAAATAGTGTGTTCTACCAAATTTAAGCTCATTTGGGCAAAGTTGACAGTGCAACTTTTGTAAACCCTAGAATTCAACAGAAATGGGTTTTCCAAGATCTAGTCATGCAAAACCATTCTCCTTGATGCACCACTTGGTGTAGTGTCATCATTTGGGGATTAGAACATGTCCACAAAAATCAGATCAAAAGGACACACTTGGCGATGTAGAGTTGTTCAAATTTAGTTCTGGACAGAAAGGGTTTTGGGGCACTTTTGTGAACCAAACTTATTTTGATTGATATGAAACTTTGCAAAACCACCACATTATGCATATGTGACTTGCTAGAATTTTCCTGGATCTTTATGAAAATATTTCCTGTAGAAATATTTAAAATCCTTGAAATGGGCAGAAATGGTTTTGAGGGGATTTCAAGGGGTTATACTATTCTCCATGACATGATACTTGTCAAGATCATCAAACATGTCATATGTGACATGCTAGAATTTTCTTGGAATTTTTGGGGAATATTTCCTTTGTAAATATTTCAAAAGCTTGAAATATCCAGAAAGGGTTTTTGAGGGATTTAACCAATATTTTGATCATGACCATGTGTTGAAACTCTTATATATGGACAATATATGTCCATTGAATTTCCCTAGGTTTTACCAAATATTTTTAAAGATTTAAAATAATTTTAACCTATTAAAGACCATTTCTGGCCTAAAGAAAAAGCCTTTAAATAAAATAGGAAAATAACTTTTAAAATTATATTTTTGTGGTTTCTGGGTATCCTATATCTAATAGGAGTCAAAAATATTTTTGGAAAGATTTTTACTGCCCTTAATTAAGTACTTGCAGTGCAAACCTCAATCCAGGGGTTTTTGAAAAACTAATTTTTGAAAATACTATTTGGCCAAATTATTTTTGTAAGAAATTATTTTTATGTCCTATACACATGGCATGATCATTGGTTCAAGAGTTTGGAGCAAGGAGATGAAATATAGGAGTTGGAGGATTTATTTGATTTTTAGAGCACTTGCAAACAACAGACAAAATCAAATCAAGGCAAGGTCCAAAAAACTCAAAAGTTTTTGTCAAACCATATGATATCATGATTTATTAGCTTAAGTGTTGTGGCATGAAATCAGGGTGTGACAGTGTGGGCATACATAGGGAGCGGGAAGCCGGGTGGAGGCCGCTCTTACCAAGGTCATGTCACCTCCTACCTTTCGCCTGCATCACGAGGGCGGGTGAACCTCTTCTTCGGCGGAAGCGGTTCAGGCTCCTCCTGGGGGGCCTTTCCCTTTTTCTCCACGGAGAACCTCCTGATCGGTGCCATGGGAGCTACAGCAAGACGACGGGACAAGGAAGAATAAGAAGAAGCGGGCGGCGAGAAGACGGACATGACCAAGAGGGGCTCTGCCCCTCCCCTCATTTATAGCCTAAGGGAGGCTAACTGTCGGCCTCCACAATCCCACGCAATGATGGTTTTTCTCTGCATGCAGAAGAGTCTCGTCAAGTCAAACGGTCATTGAGGCAGCATGGGGAAGCAGAAACGCCCACGTCCCATCAATCGCCACGTGCCGACCAAGGCCGCAGGTGGTTCAGGCCCATGGCGCTCCGCACTTGCCCTTTGGCTACGCCTCTAAGCCAAGTTTGAGCCCGTCCGAGGCCCCAGGGCTATTGTCGGTGTTCTAGGAATGGGGGTACCCAAACTTGCCTGCCTGCGGCCCAGGCGTGGCTCCAACGATGGCCTGGTACGGCCCAACTTTCAACATCAACAACTAAAGGCCCCCGCGAGGTGCCAATCCTCACGAGGCGGATGACGCCAAGGCCTCCATGGAGAGAAGTCTCCTCAGGCTACCTCCCGAGGAGCGGAGATATCTATGCAAGCCTCACCTCGCGAGGTTTAGATGACGTGAGACATGACGACCAAGGTCAGGCGGACACCAGCAGGCGCAGTGTACCAGTTTCCTATTTGGTGCTAAGGAGACAAGCGCAGGCGCGGAGTCCCGGGGAATCAGCAAAAGGTTTCCATTCCTGTGCAACAAGACCAAGACCGCCAGGACGGCAGGACGGAGTTCATCGCCGAGCCCACCGCGGCGTCACCACTAGAGACTTTAGCAGGCGAAGATTACTTTTGTCAGGATAGCCTGTAGTAGTTGTCTCCCTTCGAATTTGGCCGTTGTGGGATCCCTTATCACCTTCATTTGGGAAGAGGACCAAGGACACTATAAATAGGACTTAGCTACCACCGTAGAGGGGGATCATCCAGACCATCCTCACACCAGCTCACTCGAGCCCAAGAATACCCCTTCTCCTGAGGTTGTTTTCCACTGTACTAGTTCATCCTCAGCCCATCGAGGCCAATCCAGAACAAAGCAGGAGTAGGGTTTTACACGGCAAGGTGACCCGAACCTGGGTAAACTACCGTGTCTTCTTTCCATTCAGTTTGTCGAGCTAGGCCGTGAGATTAGCTAGTTGGCAGACTGGGGAGCACGAGTGATACGTCCATTTTGCATCATGCTTTCATATCGATATCTATTGCATTATGGACTATTATTACACATTATGTCACAATACTTATGCCTTTTATCTCTTATTTTACAATGTTTACATGAAGAGGGAGAATGCCGGCAGCTGGAATTCTGGGCTGGAAAAGGAGGAAATATTAGAGACCTATTCTTCACAACTCCAAAAGTCCAGAAACTCCACAAAAGTCAGTTTTGGAATATATATAAAATATTGGGCGAAGAAAGCACCATAGGGGGGCCACCACCGTCCATGAGGATGGGAGCACGCCCTACCCCCTAGGCGCGCCCCCTGCCTTGTGTCCTCCCTGGCAGGCCTCCGGTGCCCATCTTTTGCTATATGAAGTCTTTCACCCTGGAAAAAATCAGAAGGAAGCTTTCGGGACAAAGCACCACCGTCTCGAGGCGGAACCAATCTAGGGCTCCGGCGGAGCTGTTCTACCGGGGAAACATCCCTCCTGGAGGGGGAAATCATCACGATCGTCATCACCATCGATTCTCTCATTGGGAGGGGGTCAATCTCCATCAACATCTTCACCAGCACCATCTCCTCTCAAACCCTAGTTCATCTCTTGTATACGATCTTTGTCTCAAAACCTTAGATTGGTACCTGTGGGTTGCTAGTAGTGTTGATTACTCCTCGTAGTTGATGCTAGTTGGTTTATTCGGCAGAAGATTACATGTTCAGATCCTTTATGCATATTAATACTCCTCTGATTATGAACATGAATATGATTTGTGAGTAGTTACATTTGTTCCCGAGGACAAGGGAGAAGTCTTGCTATAAGTAGTCATGTGAATTTGGTATTTGTTCTATATTTTGATGAGATGTATGTCGTCTCTCCTCTAATGGTGTCAACTACATGACACTTAACCATTGTTTGGGCCTAGGGGAAGGCATTGGGAAGTAATAAGTAGATGATGGGTTGCTAGAGTGACAGAAGCTTACTCCCTAGTTTATACGTTGCTTCGTAAGGGGCTAATTTGGATCCATATGTTTCATGCTATGGTTAGGTTTACCTTAATTCTTCTTTCGTAGTTTTGGATGCTTGCGAGAGGGATTAATCATAAGTGGGATGCTTGTCCAAGGAAGGGCAGTACCCAAGCACTAGTCCACCCACATATGAAATTATCAAAGTAACGAACGCGAATCATATGAGCATGATGAAAACTAGCTTGACGATAATTCCCATGTGTCCTCGGGAGGGCTTTCCTTTATATAAGTGTTTTTCCAGGCTTTTCCTTTGATACAAAAAGGATTGGGCCACCTTGCTGCACCTTGTTTACTTTTATTACTTGTTACCCGTTACAAATTACCTTATCACAAAACTATCTGTTACCGATAATTTATGTGCTTGCAGAGAATACCTTACTAAAAACCGCTTATCATTTCCTTCTGCTCCTCGTTGGGTTCGACACCCTTACTTATAATAGATGTCTACAACTTTCAAGATAGGATCAAGAACACAAATATATTCATGAAAACATAATAGGTTCAGATCTGAAATCATGGCACTCAGGCCTTAGTTACAAGCATTAAGCATATCAAAGTTATAGCAACATCAAACTTAGAACATAGTGGATAATAGGGATCATACCCTAACAAAACTAACTCGATTACATGATAAATCTCATCCAACCCATCACTATCCCTCAAGCCTACGAATAACAAAGCATACAAATGACAGTGGTGTTCTCAGACTGGTGCTTTTTATAAGACGATGATGACTCAGCAATAAAAGTGAATAGATAGGCCCTTTAGAGAGGGAAGCAGGGATTTGAAGAGGTGCCAGAGCTTGGAGCTTTTAAAATAGAGATGCATATAATTTTGAGCGGTATGCTTTCATTGTCAACATAACAACCAAGAGATCTTGGTATCTTCAATGCTAGGTACATTATAGGCAGTTCCCAAATAGAATGGTAAAGTTTTTACCCCCCCTCGACAAACAATCACACTCCACGGCTAGCCGAATCCACGGGTACCTTCCATACCAACAACAATTGTGGGGGAGTTCTGTTTTATGATTATATTTTGATTTGATTTCGAGCATGGAATTGGGCATCGCGAATACCATCCACTTTCTTGTGAATGACAAGTGAATAAACACTCATCGTGAGAATAACCCACCTAGCATGGAAGATACTAACAGCACCCAGTCACTACATGAGAGATTCGGGCATACAAAACAGATTATTATTTGAAGGTTTAGATTTTGGCACATGCAAGTTTTTACTTGGAACACCAGATAAATACCGCATATAGGTAGGTATGGTGGACTCATATAAAACAACTTTGGGTTTATGGAAGCGGATGCACAAGCAGTATTCCCACTTAGTACAAGTGAAGGCTAGCAAAAGATTGAGGAGCGACCAACTAGAGAGCGACAACAGCCATAAACATGCATTGAGATTAACCAACATTGGGTGCAAGCATGACTAGGAAATAAATCACCATGAACATAAATATCGTGGAGGCTACGTTGATTTTGATTGAACTACATGTGCGAACATGTGCCAAGTCAAGCCACTTAAATCATTCAAGGAGGATACTATCCTATCATACTACATCATAGCCATTTTAAAAACATGTTGTCATGCAAGGTAAATCATTATCAACTTCTAGCTAATTAGGCACGGCATGAGTAACTATAATCTCTAATTGTCATTGCAAACATGTTTCATTCATAATGGGTTGGATCAAGAACGCTGAGCTAATCGTATTTACAAAAACAAAATAGGTCGGGTTCATACCAGCTTTTCTCCATCTCAATCATTTCATCATATATCATCATTATTGCCTTTCACTTGCACGACCGAACAATGTGAATAATAATAAGATGAACGTCCATTGGACTAAGGTGGAATCTGCAAACATTTATTCAAAGAAGAAGACAAGGTAATATGGGCTCTTTGTTAGATCAACAATAATGCATGTGAGAGCCACTCAACATTTTCATCATGGTCTTCTCCTTACGATCGAAAGAAACAGAAAAGAATTTCAAAGAAACACACTGAAATATTTTTTGAGCTTTTTTCTTTTGAAGGAAGTAAAACAAGAATAAGAAAAACTATTTACATGAGAAAGCTCCCAAAAAGTATCCTAACTAGATACTACATTGCAGCATCCTGACTATTTACACGGGCATAATAGTGTACCTTCCTGAATAAATATCTAACAAAGAAGGTTCAGGTAGAGCAATAGTGCCACAAGTACCCTGACTAATACTAGGTTGTAGAAGAGTCGTTTTTCATCGTCTTTCTTAATAAAATCGTGTGCTACCATACTATTATAGTTCAAATGTTTAGTGGGCAGCAACATCTCATCCTCCTCATCATGCCTAATGGGTATCTCAAAACGTCTAGCAAGGCGGGAGGCATAGATACCTCCAAAGATAGGACCCTTCGTGCGGTTTGTGTTTAACCGCCGAGCAACAATGGCGCCCAAACTAAAAGTTCTATCACAATATAGAGCATGGCACAAAATAGCAAGGTCAAGGGCACTAAGGCCTCCACTCTCCCCACGACCAATCAAACATCTCCCAAGAAATAGTGAATAATAGCGTAAAACAGGAAAAATGTAAGCCACCAACTCTCACTTCCGAAACCCCTCTCTCCTCCCCTATGTTAGTTTCAGAAATAAAGTCTTCCACGTCTCTAGGACATGGTTCACTGATGTTGCCCTCATAAGGTAACTTGCAAACCTGGCAAAAATCATAAAGCGTCATCTCCTAATGCTCATCATATAAATAAAAAACTCTACCGTGGGTGGTGACTTCCTAGAATGAAAGTGAAAATTTTGCAAGAAGGTATTAGTGAGTAGAAGGTATTGTTCACACTTATCTTGGAGGAAGGCGGTGAGGCCGGCATTCTCCACCAAATAATAGAGATAATTTATAAATTCCGGCATCTCTCAAGAATACATCACTTGGCCGCTCACACGGTCGAACCTCCGTGACGTGAGGAAGGTTGTACTTGGGCTTCTTCTTCTCCTCATTCTCATTTCCCTCTGAATTCCGGCTTGAAAGAACCCCTTAACCACCTCTTCATGGTTTTTCTTTTCTCTGAAAATTTCTAAAAAAATTAGTGACTCAAAATAAAAGTGGACAAAACTCAATAAGATTGATAGCAACTACTCCCACAAGTGTGTAGAGGCTATATCATGCAACAAAACTACTTTGGACCATATATATTTGACATGCAAGCTCAAGAACAAGGTCACCACAGCAGCCAAAATTTGCAATATATAAATACTAGAACAAAAACTAATTGGACCATTGGAGGAGTCAAATACCGATGAACAAATCCCGGAAGGAGTTTTAGAAATGGAGTACTGAGCAAGGAGATCAAAAATGGCAACAAAATGTGCAAGAACATGGGCTTGAGTAATGGTGGGATTTTTTGGAGGAAAATTAAGTGAATGGGTGCTGGATTAAGTGAGGCAGACCCATGTGGGACCCACAAGCCCTGCAGGCGCACCCTGTGGGCTTGTGGCCCACTAGTGCTGCCCCTGGTGTGTTTTCAGTGCCAAAAATTCTTAAATATTCTAAAAAATATCATACTAAATTTTCAGGGCATTTGGAGAACTTCTATTTTTGGGACATTTTTTTATTGCACTGATAATTCAGAAAACAGACAAATATTAGTATTTTTGCTTCATTTACTCTAAATAATAGAAATTAGATAGTGGGTACAGAAAGTTGTGTTTACTAAATTCATCCATCTCAAAAGGAATCCATTAACAAGGTTGATCAAGCCTTATTAACAAACTTCTTTTGGATGACATGAAATCGGAGAACCTTCGTATAACACTAGGTTACATCAATGGGGATATGCATGTCCCCAACAATAAGAATATCATATTTGATGTGGAGCATCCCAAGGTCATCCCCATGGACCTACCTACATCTCCCACGACACCACTTGGACCAATGACAAGAGCCCGTGCAAGAACCATCGAGAACGAGGTTAACTCTCTCCTTGTTGAACTTCCCTTTGACCCACTTGAGACATGGCTACTACCTCAAATGGAGATGCCTTGTGTGCTTAGGTACCATGTAAGCAACCAAGAGAAGTTACAATGCAAGATGGACATCAAGAGCATAAAGAACATCTTCCCAGCTCAGAAGGCCCAGAACAACCGCCCATGCACCGCCCAACTACCGCCCGGCGGTACAACCACTCGAGCACCGGTCAATTACCGGTCAAGCTTCTGACATCAAGCGGTGCAAGGCCGGTACATCACCGGTTTATCCCTGCAACAGCCACCTGACTGGTACAACCGCCCCAAGCACCGGCACAACCTCTGAGCACATCTGGAAACACTTCCAGGAACCAGTACCTGAGCTCCCAGCGGTACAACCGCCCCCATGACCAGTACAACCGCCCTGCATGTGCGCAGCGACAGGGGTTTCACCCCATGTATCTGCCAACTTACCCCTTCATGTACTTCGACTATATATACTTCCCCACCTCATCCTAGCTAGGGTTAGCGTTGTGATAGCTCATATTAGAGATAGAGCCTTGCTCATCCACATCAGATCTACTCCACGAGAGAGACCGCGGCCCCTCTACGGAGAAGATCCACGTTGGATTCAAGACCTCCTCATGGAGAAGACCATCAAGACCACCTCACGGAGAAGAACCGGTTACCTCTTGTATCGTCCTTTCTTGACTTTGGATCGTGTATCTTGTCGGTGTTCTCGGAACAGGGGTCCCCAGACTTGCCTACCTGCGGCCTGTGGCATGGCTCCTCCCGCGGCCCCGTACGACCCATTTTCATCAGCAAACAACCAAGACCCTCACGAGGGGCCACACCCCGCGAGGCGGACGACACAAGACCTCCTCAGGGGCGGCCTCACCAAGCAGGCTCGCGATGGGCGGAGAGATCAAGGCAAGGCGAACCTCACGAGGTTCCAATGACGTAAGCCATGACGATCAAGACTAGGGAAGCGCCAGCAAGCGTAGTGTCCTCGCTTCCTCTTTGGTGCTAAGGAGGTGAGCGCATGCTAGGAGTTCCAAGGCATTAGGAAAAGGTTTCCATATCGGTGCAACAAGGCCAAGACCAGCAGGACGGCAGGACAGAGGTCACCATGGAGACCAAGACGGCGTCACCACCAGAGCCTTTGGCAGACGAAGACTACTTTTGTCAGGATAGCTTGTACTAGTTGTCTCCCTTCAAATTGGTCGTTGTGGGGTCCCTTCCCGCTCAATATTTGGGAAGAGGACCAGGGCCTCTATAAATAGAACTTGCCACCAACATAGCTGATGGATCTCATCAGGGATTAGAGCCATTCCATCCTTAGCCTCACACTAGTTTAGTAAGTACAAGAACACCTCTCCTCAGGAGGTTGTTCTTCCCTTTTAACCGTACATCCTCAGCCCAAGAGGCAATCCACCACACCACAATAGAGTAGGGTATTACACCACAACGATGGCCCGAACCATTATAAATCTTGTATCTCATGTTCTTTGAGTCCGCCGAAGCTAGGCCGTGAGACCATTGAGTGCGCGAGCTAGAGAGAGGGAGATCTTCATGCGCACCCTAGTGTTCGAACCTCAAGGGTTTTGTCGGAACCCGAAATCCGACATATCTCTCTTTGTGTTTCGAGGATCTAGCACAAGCTTCAACTTCAGGTCGTACCTTCCCACAAGGTCCGCGCGAGCCTCGTCCGCTCGGTGATCGACTTCCTCCTGGGCCTTGGCCTCGCGCGCACCGATGGCGTCCTCAACTTGGGCAACTTGGCGCTCCCTCGTCTCCAACCACTCGAGCTCAAGGCTGCGCTCCTCGGCTTCCAGCGCCAGTGCCTCCTCAAGCCTTAGGATATCTTCCTCCTCGACAGGCGTCCCCCTCATCAACGCTAAGGTGGCCTTACGCGCCTCCACTTGCTTCTCCAGGGAAGCACTTCAGGCTTGGAGCTCCCACGCGCGCTTCTCTGTGATCTCACGACGTTGATCAGCTTCTCGAGCTTCTTCCAAAGCACGGGCGCAAGCTTCACACGAGGTCGCGAGAGACGCCTTGGCCTTTGCATTATCAAGCTCACGTTAGTGGCGCCCAAGGTTGATGGCCACCTTCAACTTATGCCACTCCTACACCAGCCGGAGATCGAGCCTCAGCAGGACATGTGTTCGCGAATTTTCACAATACGGATAATATCAAGAAAAGGCATTACAAACACTTTACACACCCCGGCGGGGTCCGTTTCGATTCCTCGCAGGGAACAAAAGGACGGGAATTCCTAGAAGCACTATCTACACGCGCCGTACGTCGCTGACTCCATCATCAACAGTGGGCCACGAAGGGCCGGTGCCAACCCCATCCAGATCAACGGCGATGACGGCCAGACGCGGCGATCTTGCTCCGGGCCCGACGGGAGCTTGGGGGCACGTAGCTGTCGTTGATCGTCTCCGGAGACTCCACGGGCTCGGGAGAGTCGCTAGACCACTACAAGAAATATGTCAACTAGTGACCTTCTGTCAGTGACCCTGGAAGAACTGGTCATAGATCTATGACCATTTGAGACCAATTGGTCAAAAGCTGTTCGGGGGGCTCCAAACCCTAAAACATTGCGACCATTTTGGTCAGAAATGTCGTAATTTCCTTACACGAAATGGTCATAAAGCAAATAGTGCTGGTCCACTGCCTTATTTCTAGTTTTTAACGACCAATATAGATGGTCATAGCTTTGTAAATTGTGGTGGGTTGTGATGACTAGGCGTCATCTCATCAGTTTTGCCTATGTGTCATGTCCATGTGTCAATTTTTGCCCTAGGTTGTGAAGCAACCTATATTTCTGTTATTCCAAAAGTTCCCAAAAATTTCTCATAAATTGTTTGGATCATATCTTTATCAAATATGTCAAAAACCTTCCTTGCCTAGTTCAAAAATAACTCAACAATATTCATTTTCCTATTCTTTTCAAAGAAGCACTTTGTGAAGGAAGTGTTATTTATATATTCTTGATTTCCCTAAAAATTTGTGAAGACATTCTTCTTAGTATATGATCATCCTTAGCCAAAACTCACGCCCATTGGCCATGTGCATTTCTCGTATCGCTAATCAAACACTTGGCTGCTAATTCATCGTTGAGCATAGTTCGGTCTCCTCATGAGAATCTTATGTTGTAATTTTCTTCCTAGCACCTATCTGGGGAGTGCCGAACCCACTAGACATGCCTAGGCCGCCCAGAACGCATGGCAACGCCACGGTCACGCGGTGACCGCGTGGCGGTCATGCGAGCTTATGCGCTCTAGAGTTGGGGCCCTCGGCCACCGTCCAAACCTCGATGTCTCACCATCAAACCATGTATTTCTATTTAAATAGATACTTATTTAACTAGAAATGATTTTTGGAAAAAATAAAGACCAAACTATGAGGCAGTTGCAGTTCAAATTTGACCCACTTCTAGCTAAATCGGCGGGAATTTGTCTTTTTCACCAGAGGTGGATCAAAACTTTTGACACCCAACATTTTGTCAATTGTGAATTAAATATGGCCTAGTATTTTATAAAATTGATTAGGTCCAATTTTGGAACAAATATATGGTAGGTCCTTCACAAAAAAACTCATATCGGGCACTCGGAAAATAGAAAATGTATTTTCCATGAAAAGAAAATGAAAACTCCCTTAGGCAACATTGTTTGGAATTCCGAGATGCACCTTTGTGCACAATATGATATCATTTGAACAAACTATGCCATAAATGTGGCCATAAGATTGATTATTTGGCTTGAAAGCCATGAATCTTCACGCATGATAGCTCATTTCTGAGAACACTTTTTCAAAAATAATTTCCGTATTACAAGTTTATTATTTTTTCTGGAAACTTTGTCACATATAATGACACCATGCGAAGGTTTTCCAATTTTTTGACTTTTTTGAATTTTTTATGCCCGTTTCAAAATGCGGTCAAAACAGCGGGCTTGACCGTTCCTAGCTAGTGGTTGAATCTTGGAATTTTGTTGGTGTTTCTCTGATTAAATAGATACTTATGTACCTAGAAATGATTTTTGGAAAAAATAAAGAGCAAACTACGAGGTAGCTACAGTTCAAATTTGACCCGCTTCTAGCTGAATCGGCGAAAATTTGTCTTTTTCACGAGAGGTGGATCGAAACTTTTTACACCCAACCATTTGGTCAATTGTGCATTAAATATGTCATAGTATTTTAGAAAATTGACTTGGTACAATTTTTCAACAAATATATGGTAGGTCCTTCACAAAAAAAACCTCTTTTCGGGGACTCGAAAAATGGAAAATGAATTTTTCGTCCAAAGAAAATGAAAACTTCCTTAAACAACATTGTTTGTCATTCCAATATGCACCCTTGTGCACAATATGTGATCATTTTAACAAACTATGCCATGTATGTGGCCATAAGATTGAGCATTTGGGTTGAAAGCCATTCATCTTCACACTTGATAGCTCGTTTCTGAGAACACTTTTTAAAAATATTCGCCGTAGTACAAGTTTATAATTTTTCCAGGTAACTTGGTCACATATAATGACGCAATGCGAAGGTTTTCCAAATTTTTGAGGTTTTTTGAATTTTTTATGCCCGTTTCAAAATGCGGTCAAAACAGCGGGAATGTCTGTTCCTAGCTAGTGGTTGAATCTTGGAATTTTTTTGGTGTTTCCCTGATTAAATAGATACTTATGTACCTAGAAATGATTTTTGGAAAAAATAAAGTGCAAACTACGAGGTAGCTACAGTTCAAATTTGACCCGCTTCCAACTAAATCGGCGGAAATTTCTCTTTTTCACCAGAGGTAGATCAAAACTTATGACACCCAACCATTTGGTCAATTTTACATTAAATATGTACTAGTATTTTATAAAATTGACTTGGTACAATTTTGCAACAAATATATGGTAGGCCCTTCGCAAAAAAATCTCTTTTCGGGCACTCGAAAATTGGAAAATGAATTTTTCGTCCAAAGAAAATAAAAACTTCCTTAAGCAACATTGTTTGTCATTCCAATATGCACCCTTGTGCACAATATGAGATCATTTGAACAAACTATGCCATGAATGTGGCCATAAGATTGAGCATTTGGGTTGAAAGTCATTCATCTTCACACTTGATAGCTCGTTTCTGAGAACACTTTTTTAAAATAATCGCCGTATTACAAGTTTATAATTTTTCCTGGTAACTTGGTCACATATAATGACGCAATGCGAAGGTTTTCCAATTTTTTGATTTTTTTTTGAATTTTTATGCCCGTTTTCAAAATGTGGTCAAAACGGCGGGAATGTCCTTTCCTAGCTAGTGGTTGAATATTGGAATTTTTGGTGTTTCCCTGATTAAATAGATTCTTATGTACCTAGAAATGATTTTTAGAAAAAATAAAGAGCAAACTACGAGGTAGCTACAGTTCAAATTTGACCCGCTTCCAACTGAATCGGCGGAAATTTGTCTTTTTCACCAGAGGTGGATCAAAACTTCTGACACCCAACAATTTGGTAAATTGTGGTTTAAATATGTCCTAGTATTTTAGAAAATTGATTTGGTACAATTTTGCAACAATTATTTGGTAGGCCCTTCACAAAAAACTCATTTTTGGCACTCGAATAATGATTTAAAATAGCTACAAAGATAAAAAATTGCATGCAAACTGGCTATCATCCATAAAATATGGTACAAATTGATAGAAAATTTTAGTTGTGCCATTTTGCAAAATATTTTTGATAGTTGCTTCACAAAACCCTCCTAGTTTTAGTACTTAGATACTATTCTAAATCATAATTTTTCTGAACCAATCGGAGCTCTTCACACGGATCACCCCCCTTAGCCGATCTGGACCGTCCACATCCGATGGATCCAACGTCTGTCAGGTCCCCTCTCAACCCAACCCAACCCAAACCCTAGCAGCCTCCCTCTCCTCGCTCGATCCAGATCTCACTCCCCTCGTCTCCCACATCGCCGCCGCCACCCACCCCGATCCCATCCCTCCCCTCGTCTCCCTCCCAAACCTTGCCGTCGGCGGCCTCTCCCCCTCCTCTCCGCTTCCCTCCCTCCTCGTCGCCATCTCTCTCCCACAGGACGTTGACAGATTAGGAGCAAAAACAAAATCCCCCAAGCCCAACCCACTTCCTCTGCCATCTTCCTCGACCCCGTGTCCACCGCCGCCCCTCATCTCCATCGGCGCCGGGCTTCCCCGCCGGCAACCTCGCTCCCCTTCTCCCGCACCGCTGCCGCCGCCACCCTCTCGCCCTTCCCCATCTTCTGTCTCTTCCCTTGGCCGTTGTGCGACTGTCTCTTCCCCATCTTCTCCCACTTCCCCCCACCCAACCAACACGTTGACACGCAGACACGCTTCGCCAGTCGTCGGAGCGGCATCAGTGATCCATGAAGGGCGGCGGAGCCATCCAGAGCGGTGGCGGGGGCGGCGGCGGGCTGACACGGACGCGGCTGTGGCTCCCAATGGTGCTCGTCTCCTGCTCCCTCTTCTTCCTCGCCAGCTTCCTCGGCTCCCTCCTCTTCACCCAGGCAACTAACGCGGCCCGGCCTAGCCTGCAGATTCATTTCGTCGTGCGCATGCGCGGGCCTCTGATCTGGGGTGGCTCTGGCGGTTGTTCCGTGGCAGGATCTGCAAGGGCAGGAGCACGTGGGGCGGCCACTACGGAGGGAGCGGCTCATGGAGGCGGTCTGGCCGGAGATGGCGTACGGGGAGTTCGGCGAGCCCGCGCCCTCCTTTATCCCTTACCAGGTCAGGCCTCGTCCTGATTCCCTTCGTCGCATTGCCATTTCATTCTTCAGGGATTCAGTTTAGGCCTTGCGGTGTCAGTGACCACTGATTAGTATTGGGGACGATGGAAGATGGCGTTTGTGAAATTTTTGGTGAGGATGCACGCTGCATTCGTTGGCGACGTGCAAGTTGCCAGAGTGGTATGTTCTATTCTCCTCCCTCCCTCCCAGAGTCCCACCCACCCCGTGGCATGTTCTGTTCTGTTCTTTTCTTTTCATGGCCTGATGATTTTTACTGATGGAGTTGTCTGTGAGTAGTAAATGTTAGTGAATTATAGTGTTCGACCTAGTACAGAAAAAAACTTTGTTACATACAGTACATATTCGAATTGCTAAACTCTGTACTGTTTAGCATGGCTGGATGGCAGGGGTCACCACTCACCAGGATAGATCCACAACATTGCATTGTTCTTATTACTGCAGCTAGCAGATGAATTCTGTGGTTGTTACACGGATGATGCTCCTATGTTGTTCAGTACTGTATAAGATACCTGTGCGGTAACAAAAACAAAATTTGAACAAGCCTGTGCAAATTTGTGTGGCTCTGAATAAGATATCTGTTTCTTACAGCCTTCTCTGATTATGATTTGTCGCTTATTGTCAGAATGATGTTGCTGAAAGAAAGTTCAGCAAGTTCTGTGGATAGCAGTTATATTTTTCAATTTTTATTACAACTAAGAGCGTAGCTTGCGTCCTTTTCGGGATAAGAATTGGGAGGCTCCGATGTTATCACCATCCCAGTTTTCATTCTTCAGATATGTAGAATTATTCTTTGTTTGTTGGATGCTCGAGAGTAGGGGATATGGTTTTCTGGGAGAGACATCTTTACTGAATTATGTGCTGAAAATGTTTTCTTATGTGTGTTTCAGTGCGAACCCGCCGCTGCGCCGTCCTGGTGACCTCCTTCAGGGCAGCACTCCAAGCAGCGGCCTTCCTCGTCGAAGACCTTGAAGAACAGCGTGGAGGCGCCGTCATACTCGAAGTGGATGGCGAGGGCGCCGTCCGCGCGGCAGGCTTAGGCAATCTCACCCCAGCCTCGGGTCATGAAGATCCTCCTGGAGGCAACAACTTCAACTTCCGCTCCAGTCGCCGAGGCGTCTCAGTCGGCGTGTTGTAGCCAAAGCTTGAGAGGGCCCCTCAGCGGCATCTCGGTAGTGAAGAACTGCGGTAGGCCAATCCAAGTGCTCGGGGGCATCGCCGCCCACAGTACAAACTCGCGCGAGGAGTCCGCAACATGGACCTATGGGGTGACGGCGTGCGCCTTCGCGGCATGGCGGCCACGACCCTGGTGCAGGCGGCGGCGCTCATCGCTCCTCCCTCCGGAATCATCAGCATGAGCATACAAGGGCAATGGGTACCCAGGATGTGGCCATTTGTACCATGTCCGCAACACCACTGGCCTCACGACCATCCCGTGATGATGGGACCTCCTCTTCTTCAACGGGAGCAGCTCAGCCTCATTGACGGCAGCCTTGCCCTTCTCCGCGGCCAAGAACCTCCGAATCGGCGCCATGATTACACCAGCAAGAAGTGGAGCAAGGAAGAAGAAGAAGTGGGAGAGGCAGAGGAGAGACGGGTGATGGGATCTCAGCCCCCCACTTCCCATTTATAGCCAAGGGGAGGCCAACCGCAGACCTCCACGATCTAAGGTAACAATGATCTTTTTCCTGCATGTAGTAAGGACCCGTCAAGTCGGTCAGTTGCTGAGGCTGCGTGGGGAAGCGGAAACGCCCACGTCCAATTAGTCGCCACACGTCGACCAAGGCCGCATGTTGTTGGGGCCCGCGGCGCTCCGCACTTGCTCTTTGGCTTCGCCTCGAAGCCAAGTCCGAGCACGCCTTGGGCCCCGGGGCTACTGTCTGCGTTCTGGGAACGGGGGTCCCGAGACTTGCCTGCCTACGACATGCGGCGTGGCTCCTCCGGTGGCTCCGTATGGCCCATCTTCATTAGCAAATACCCAAGACCATCGCGAGGGGCCAAGCCTTGCGAGGCAGACGACGCAAGACCTCCTTGGGGGCGGCCTCACTAGGTAGACTCGCGAGGGGCATAGAGATCAAGGCAAGGCGAACCTCGCGAGGTTCCAATGACGTAAGCCATGACGATCAAGACTAGGATGGCACCAGGCGGGCGCCACCAAGCACAGTTTCCTCGCTTCCTCTTTGGTGCTAAGGAGGCAAGTGCATGCGAGGAGTTCTAAGGCATCAGGCAAAAGGTTTCCATATCGGTTCAACAAAACCAAGACCAGTAGGACAGCAGGACGGAGGTCACCGTGGAGCCCAACACGGTGTCACCACTAGAGCCTTTGGCAGGCAAAGACTACTTTTGTAAGGATAGCTTGTACTAGTTGTCTCCCTTCAATTTGGCTATTGTGGGATCCCTTCCCGCTCAATATTTGGGAACAGGACCATGGCCTCTATAAATAGGACTAGCCACCACCATAGCTGATGGATCTCGTCGGGGATCAGAGCCATTCCATCCTTAGCCTCACACCAGTTCACTAAGTACAAGAACATCTCTCCTCAGGAGGCTGTTCTTCCCTTGTAACCATTCATCCTCAGCCCAAGAGGCAATCCACCACACCACACTGGAGTAGGGTATTACACCACAACGGTGGCCCGAACCAGTATAAATCTTGTGTTTCGTGTTCTTTGAGTCTGTCGAAGCTAGGTCGTGAGATCGTTGAGTGCACGAGCTAGAGGGGGGGGGGGACATTTTCATGCGCACCCCAGTGTTCGAACCTCAAGGGTTTTGCCGGAACCCATAATCTGACATATCTCTCTTTGTGTTTCGAGGATCTGGCACATGTGTGATTGTTCTTGTTGGTTTGAGTGATTATCTCGTGTTTCCCCTCATGTTTCCCCTTGTGTTCTTCGTGTTCTTCGCGGGATCCACTCCTTTCGTGAAAGATCGGCCATCTAGGATTCCACCCTACATCATCTTGGTATCAGAGCCACGTTGATGACAATTTCAGAGTCTCCCCTCTTTGTTTTCTAGCCTAATTTTGTTGTGTTCTTCCCCAATTTCGAAAATCCCCACCAAAAATAGCCCCAATTTTTTTGTGATTTGTTGGTGTGATGAAGTTTTGTTGGATTAGATCCGCGGATTTCATGTGTTCCAGGTAGATCTAGCATCTCCCCAAGTTTCACCACTTCCCATCCACGAAATCGATCCACTTTTAGCCCCAAAATCATCCATTTTCGACACAATTTCGTCCCGACACCAGTGGTACTTCCGCCCACTCCAAGTGGTACTACCGCTGAGCTTCAGGAGCAGCAAAACCGCCCTCCCAAGCTGTACTTCCGCCCCCCAGTTTCAGCCACGGTTGATTGACAGTTTCGACCATAACTTCCACATCCGGCGTCCGATTTTCACGTTCTTTAGCTCGTTCAGTAACTAGTGACATTCCCCATCCACATAGATTGGTTCCAACACAATTTTACACCTTCAAACTTTTTTCATTTTGGCATCTTTGTCTAGGCCCTCCACAATATCACCCGCATACAACCACCGCTTTGCGCAAACAATCTCACTTCCGCATTGCCAACTTCGATACCACCATTTTGCCTTTGGATTTGAGAATTTCAGTGTGGTTCATCGTTTCCTAGCGTGTTTCGGCCAACTAGGAATGGTTCGACATCTACATCACCGACACTCATCTTCGCAAAGGACCCATCATCAATGGTAAACTCATCTTGGTATCGTGATATAATCATTCATTCTTGCAATTTCTTTGATAACCCCATAGCCTTACATTTTGCGTCGCTTAACCATCGAGACTAGCGTTTTAGTATTGCCGGACATGTGGACATTAGTGATCATACTTCCCATAGCATACATACATATCATTGGTGCATATCTTGGTATCATCTCTTGTGTCACAAAGTTGTCATCACATACACAACTGCTATCCTGGTTCGCCAAGCATTGCATGAGAAAATATCTCAAAAGGAAAGAGCCAAACAAGATTTTAAGCAAAGGGAAAGATAAGCAAAGAGCTTTTAAGCAAGAACCATAGCATCATACAACATTAAGATTGTCATACTAGATCATCTTGGATCATATCATCGAAACACCATACATAGAGCATACTTGGGATAGAAGTCGTTGCATTTTTGCTTAGTAGGTTGTGCACAAGTCTTCGTATCCGCCTATTATGCAATGGTGCTAGCGTCTCTCGAGTGTTGTGCATCAAGATAATTTTCGTGGATTTCACATTTTGGCTCATGCTTGGTTGCATGACCCCACTTATCTCTTTGCGTGTGTGTTTCTGTGTAACTTATTTGGCTTGGTCTACTTGTTGCATTGCAAACTTGCGAATCTTCTCCAACATTATTGAAGCTCACTAACAATTGCATAAAATTTTGTGCCACCATCCTAACCAAGCTCCACCATAAGCTTTTACTTGTGTAGGTGTGAGAAACCGACAAGAATTGGTACCAATTGTGTTATTTCCTTGTTCCACATTGGAGTGATCATTGATCCACCTTCAACTTTGGTCAAGGTACATTTGGTATACCTTATTCTCTTTCTACCACTCACATCTTCTCCTTGGAATGATGGATAGGCCAAGTACTTTTACCAACCCACTCTTCATCGGGCAAGATGATGACATGAACTCCTACATCACAAAGAGCCACCTCTTTGGTGCACAATGTGCTTTGCATCAAGAGCAACAAGCAAAGAGTGAACGCATCGACAACCTCGCCACCGACTTGCGACTCTCCGAGCAACGTACAAGAGACTACTTCGACCACAAGCTCGACGATAACAAGCAAGAGAACGACGCAAGAATGGACGAGATTCGTGCTTTGTTGCTCAAACGCTCTTCTTCCACTTCGTACTCATCAAGACGGAGCCGCACAAGTCGACACTCTGACTTCACCCTCTCCGGCTCAAGTACACCGACATCGAACACTCTTCGCCGTGCCGCGCGCAATGATCGTCAAGCAAGCCTCAATCCTCTACGTGACAACAACTCTCAAGAGCACCGACACCGTCAAAACCAAGTTACCTTTGCGCAAGCATGAGAACGGCAATGACAACGCCACCACAAAGAGGAAGAGAAAGTGCGTCTACACCAAGAAGCACAAGATGCCGAGGCACAACGTCAAGAGAAACAATTGAGAGATGCTCAAGCACTTGAGGCGCAACAAGCCCTCCGAGATTCAAGTCGAGCCGTAGCTAGCCGAGGCCGACAAGCTCGTGAACATGAAGAAGCACTTCACAAAGAAATTCACAAAAGAAGATATCAAGCTCGCGTGCAACGTCAAGATCAACAAGTTCCTCCACAAGCTCGCCAAGAACATCAAGTTCAAGAAGAACAAGAAAATAATGGAAATCCTCCATGGCAAGAGCAAATTGTGAGAGACCATCCTCCTCGACAAGGACGTCATCATCCCCATCCCGAACACAAAGAAGAGCAATGCTACGGCAAGCTAAAGTTCACCATGCCCAAGTTCAATGGAAGCAATGATCCCAAAGAGTACCTTTCATGGGCATTGAAGGTCAACAAAATCTTCCGTTTGCATAACTATGAAGAGAAGAAGATCGCGATGGCATCCCTTGAGTTCCATGACTATGTCCTCATTTGGTGGGAACAAGTCATTGAGAACCGTGAGGCAAGAGGTGAACCACCCATCACTACTTGGGCGCAAATGAAGGATGTCATGAGAGCACGCTTCGTGCCTACCTACTACAACCGCGACCTCTTCAAGAAACTCCAACTACTCAAGCAAGGAACCAAGAGCGTTGAAGAGTCCTACAAGGAAATGGAGATTGCAATGATACGAGCCAATGTCACGGAATATGATGAGCAAACTATGGCACATTTCTTGAATGGACTCAATCATCCTATCAAGAAGATCGCCGACTTCCAACCATACTCGAATCTCATCGAGCTAGTGCATCAAGCTACCAAAGCGGAACGTCAAGTGCAAGAAGACTTCAAGTACGCCAAGTTCTCATCCAAGCCCTATGGTTTTTCCAACACCCAAGCTTCGAGGACTCCAACACCATCTACCTCAACCAAGCCTTCTACAAGCAACATCGACAAGTCGAGTTACAAGTAAGCTTCGTCAACCCCAATTCATCCTCCTACAACGAGCAACTTCAAGCCGAGAGCTTCATCATCATCTACCCCAACCGATGAGACCGTCAAGACAACTTCCTTCAAATGCTTCACATGCGGAGGATGAGACCAACAAGCGAACCATGATCCTCAACAGCCATGGTACATACAACTCCATGAGCGAAGGAGAAACAGAAGCACTTGAACAAGTTGCCATGCACCGGCAAGTGAATGATGAAGAGGAACAAGTCTTTTGTGATGAATATTCAAGTCCCACTCTCGTTGTCTCCAAGGTCTTGACCCTTCAACATCACCAAGAAGAATACCAAAGACGCCATATCTTTCATACAAAGGCCTGCATCAATGGAAGGTCCGTCAAGGTCATCATCGACGGAGGGAGTTGTCATAACCTCGCAAGTGAAGAACTTTGCTCCAAGCTCCAATTGCCTAAGACGAAGCACCCACATCCCTACAAAGTTCAATGGCTTAGCGACTCTGGCACTATCCAAGTTGAGCATCGAGTACAAGTCTCCTTCAAAATTGGCGCCTACGAAGACACTTTGGAGTTTGATGTCGTTCCAATGACCGTTTGCCACCTTCTTCTTGGACGCCCATGGAAATTTGATAGAGGTGGCATCCACAACGGCCCAACGAACCACTACATCTTCAAGATGAAAGGAAGGGAGTATGTATTTTGCCCTATGTCTCCAAGCCAAGTGATCACTGACAAGCAAGCCACTGATCGTGGAGAGAATGGTGAGAGAGCGGACCACCAAAAGGGAGTGAGCGCCACAAGCCCAAATCGAGTGCCTCCACGATGAGGAAAAAGAAGAACTTAGTTCTATTTGCCACCAAAAGTGAGATAAGTGGAGTGTGTGAGAACCCTCTAGTGTCCTACACTATGTCCTTTTGTGCAAGGACAACGCACCAAAAGCTAACACCTCTCACGCTCTACCTTTAGTGTTGTCTTCTCTTTTGCAGGAATTCCAAGATGTTTTCCCCGACGAGCTACCTCCATGACTACCTCCACTACGAGGCATCGAGCACCGCATCAACCGCATCCCTGGAGCACCTCTTTCGAACAAAGCTCCGTACCGCGTCAACCTCGAAGAAACCAAAGAAATACAAAGGCAAGTAAAACATCTCATAGACCATGGACATGTGCATGAAAGTTTGAGTCCTGCCGTCCCGGTCATTCTTGTGCCAAAAAGAGATGGTAGCTTTTGCATGTGCTCCGATTGTAGACCTATTAATGCTATCACCGTTCGCTATAGGTATCACATTCCACGCCTTGATGATATGCTTGATGAACTTAGTGGTGCCACTATATTTTCTAAAATTGATCTTAAAAGTGGTTACTATCAAATCCGCATACAAGAGGGTGATGAATGGAAAACCGCTTACAAAACAAAGTTTGGCTTGTTTGAGTGGTTAGTCATGCCTATGGGTCTATCGGAAGCACCGGGTACTTTTATGCATCTTATGAATTATGTCTTTAGCCCTTACATTGGTGAGTTTGTTGTGGTCTACTTCGATAATATCCTTGTTGATAGCAAATCTCTTAAAGATCATGTCACCCATGTCTGAACTGTTTTGCAAACTCTTCGAAAAGAGCGTCTCTATGCTAACATGGAAAAGTGCCATTTTGGCGTTGATAAGCTCATTTTCTTGGGTTTTGTAGTTTCCTCTAAGGGTGTTCATGTTGATGACTCTAAGATCAATGCTATTAAAAATTGGCCACAACCAACCAACTTGCATCAAGTGCGTATTTTCCTTGGTTTATCCAGTTTCTACCATAGATTTGTGAAGCACTTTAGCACCATTACTTCACTTTTGCATGGTTTGAGCAAGAAGAATGCACCCTTTGTTTGGGGACCATCCCAAGATACCGCTTTCAATGAGCTTAAGAATTTGCTTACTCATGCTCCCGTCCTTTCATTACCCAACTTCGACAAACCCTTTGAGATTCATTGCGATGCTAGTGGTAATGGCACAGGAGGTGTGTTAACGCAAGAGAAGCGCCCCGTAGCTTACTTTAGTGAGAAACTTTACGGAGCGCAACTCAATTACCCCATCTATGGGAAAGAGTTATATGCTTTAGTGCGAGTTTTGCATGAACGGGAGCATTATCTTCGCCCTCATGAATTCATCATTCATACCAATCATGAAACACTTAAATACCTTAAGGGTCAAACTAAGTTGAACAAGCGTCATGCTAAATGGAGTGAATTCATTGATTCTTTTCCTTATGTCATCAAGTACATCAAAGGTAAGGAAAATGTTGTAGCGGACGCTCTTTCCCGCATATGCATGCTAGTTACTCAACTTGAATTTGATGTCATTGGCTTTGAGCACATAACAGACTTGTATGCGCATGATACTACTTTTGCTATTCCTTATGCCAAGTGTTTGCACTACAAAAAATACACTTCCATGATGATATGTGTTTGTCACAGTAGGTCACGTTTTCTATCATGCATGTACATCCATGACAATTTTATGACAGAATCAGGATAGTCATACCTGTGCTGTCGTAGAAGTGTTGCATGACATTACCAAAATTATTATCACGGAAGTGTCCACTTCCATGACGATAAATCGCGTGTCACAGAAGTGCTTTCATCAAGGGTGACCGACATGTAGCATCCACCGTAACGGAACGCCGTTAAGCTATCGGGTTTGGTTTTGGATCCGATAACCCGTTAACAACCCCGACCAATGGGGATTTTCCACGTGCAAAATCATCATTGGCTGGAGGAAACACGTGTCAGCTCACCGTTGGGAGAGATGTCATCCACTCATTGGACGCAAAGCGCCTATGATACGTCCACACGTGGCACAGACCAACAGAGGCCCATTGTTGTGAAACGGACGGCCCGTTTGACTTGGTCAAAAGGTGGCGGGCCGGCCCACGACAAGCCTGTTAACGGCTTGTTCGCATATAGCCCATTTATAGCCCGCTAACCCAGGGCCCGTTTATGGCCTATCCGAATTAGGCCCAGTAGTGTCATCTGGGCCGTCCAATATAATTCCAGCCTGTTTTAACTTCCGGCCCATGTATGGCCCATGACGTATTTCGGCCCATATTAGTCCCTTTGTAACTCTTGGCCCATTAATGGCCCATGGTGAAACCGGCCTGTAATGAACAGTGTATCACTTTATATCCATTAGCGGCCCATTATTCCATTGGGCCGTTTCCAGCCCATGTTACCTTTCGGCCTTCTGAGGGCCCATTTATTCTTGGGCTCATTTACAACATTTGGTTACTTACGGCCCGTTACTGGCCTTTTCTGCTTGTGGGCCAAATTCAGCCCGTGGATACAGTCGGCCCGTTGTGGTCCGTTAATCTGTTGGGCCATTTTCATAGCATCATCAAATACGGCCTATTAACGGACCGTTATGGTCAGCCCATAAAACGTACGATTTCCACTCTAGCCCATTTATGGACCCTTATACGGCCCGTACAAGGCCCATAGGTGAGATGGCCCATACAAGGCCCATGGATCCTACGGGACGTAGAAGGCCCATTGACCCGACGACCCATAGAAGGCCCATTGATCCGATGGCCCATAGAAGGCCCACGGATCCGACGGCCCATAGAAGGCCCATGGATCCGACAGCCCATAGAAGGCCATGGATCGTCCGTCCCGTAGATGGCCATGGATCGTATGGCCTGTGGACGGCCATGGTCACTACAACGTTTGGGCGAGTTGGCCCCTGTTTGAACGATGTAGCATATTCAAAGAATTATCCTACTCTACACTATCACCTCTAAAAAACATACACTATACAATAGAGAGACTAAGGCATAGAAACATAGAATAATCCTACACTATACAATAAATAAATTACAGCCGTATATACCCAATGGGCATTATGGTTCGGCACCAGTGATAATAAAGCATACACAAACAACAAATTACATACACTGGGCAAATACAGCTCATACATCATGGACGCGCATCAACATAACTTAACATTTGAACTATAGTCTCTTCAGAAAATAGGATTGGCTGGATTTAGATAGCACAAATTTCAGTCTGCAAAATCTCCAATTCCTTCGTTGGTACCTCAGTGTCTTGCTTCATTTTTATGACTCCTGCATCTAATACCTGCATGTCCAGTCTCAACTTGTTGATTGTACGTTCAGAATCATGTACGCGTTGTCTTGCCACCTCTAGTTGATGCTCAAGAACATCAGCACATTCCAATTCCAATCCATAATCATTCGGTAATGGCCATGCCACACTGCTCGCAGATCTTTGTGTTGATGTCATTTCATCCTGAAATGTTTCTGTAAGTACACATGACTAGGGAAAAAATATAGTTACAACAGTGAAGCGAGCAAGACAGACTATTTTTTACATGGCAAAACGGGACTAACAATAATGTTACACGTCATGAAGCATAAGCAGGTGATGTTTTAAAAAGTATAAAAAAGGTAGTCCGTGCAGCCTGCATACAGAAATCTCTCTTAGCTCACCAGAGGAGCATGATGTTGGGGTCCAATCGAAAACACAGACAAGTTAAAAATTTAGACAGCATGTTGCATAGAAGTAAGCAAGCAGTTGGCCATTCTGTAGATCAATTAAAGTCTTAGGGAGCATAATGAACAGCAGATGATTTCATAAAAACATACTACAGCAAGCAAAACTATGCAATCATTAGCCGAGTATAAACTAGGTTGTGAGCCTCATTCAATAATAGTTGGTTAATAAACTTCAAAGCTTCAGGCACACTATGGCAGAGTAATTAAATGGTAAGGCCTTTAATTATGTAAACTAATAGTTATACAAGTACCCAACATCAGGCATCATTCTTTGGGCATCTCATTAACTGAGGACAAATAAAGCAATTGAAAAGAGCAAATTAAGTATGCCTGAAACAAACAAGGAATTGAACTATTGAGTTGGATACAGTGACTTACCTTAACAGGTTGAAGAAGCTCAGCGCATCTCCTACTTCTCTTGCAAGGCTCCTTCCTAACATCTTGTACTTGGAAATCCTCAATCTTATCTTCATTGCACCCCCTCTGCAAGGTGACAAAAACTAGTTACTCGTCTCCTTGGAAGATAAATATGCATACTTTCTAGTCTGTGAACACAAAAGGATGAGATTATAACAAAACAACACCACATAATGAAACATGCCGCATCTCTTGCACTTGCACACAATGAAATGAGCATTTACTATGTCTTCACTATGTAAAAACTAGGCATACCTTCGAACTGGATCTCCAGGTACTCTTGGAGAGCCTACTTTAGTGTACAACCAAACCTTTATGTCACCTATGAGTTAGAAAAGGCCCCACTACAGTAGCCCTTAGTGTTTAAATCGTTAACAAGCTCTGTTAGAGTGTTAGGTCAAGAACAACAAGTAATCAAAGAAAACAGTCCTAGTATGGCTGGCTAATGCAAACAAGTAATTGAACAGATGTGTGAGCACATCTTACATATCAAGAAAAGAAGCAAAGAAGGAGGCTTAAAGACCATCACTTGACTGACCAGATTTATGGGGCATTTAAAGATCATGCGCAACATATGAACTAACATAAACATTGCATATTCCAAATTCTACAATGGAATGCACATGTATTAGGTTATGCCATGTATGATGATGCCTAAATGTACACTATAGTAGGCAGGAGTGATTCATCATTCCATGCACAATTGAATTGCAGGTTAAGGGCCAGTTCTATTCCGCCTTTTCAGGGCTTATTGTCAAAATAAGCCATAAAAGATGTAAAGAAGTCATTTTTGAGTTATGGGCTTGGGCTTAACTAATTTCGCTTTGGAGGGGGTGTTTCGGGTAGAACCTCACTAAAAATTGATGGGAAGGGGAATAGTGAAATGACTATGTTGTCTGCCTATATTAAACTCAAAATGCAACTAGTGACGCCCGCGTCACACCTCACCCTCAAGTAAAAACAAACACGCAAGCGTTCATTGCCCTGCTCGCTTGCATCTCCTCTCCCCTTTCCCTCTACCTTGATACCCTGCTGGCAGCACTAGGGTTCATCCAGCAAGCCGTCGCCACTGGTCCCATCTGGCCTGGTCCTCGATGATGCTCTGTCAAGCTAGGCTACATGGCCGGCGGGTAGGGGCAAATCTCCCTGGCTGCTCCTCCCTTTGGTGTCGCCCCTCATTCTCATGGTCTCTAGCAGCTGCTCCACTGTGGTTCGTCCAACGCACTACTCCGGCAGGCGCTGCACAACTATGGCTGATGCCACACTGCAGCAGAAGGCACCTTATTCCCCCTCCCCACCTCCCAGGCCGTGGCCTTGAGGTGCTGTTAAAGGATCAGCTCATCCAACGAGGTGAGGATCTCCTCTGATTTTTTGTCAAATTATTATTCTGATCCACTATACGATGAATTGCTATGAGCTGCTTCTGCTGCTGCTATATGATGCATTGCTATGAGCTGCTCCTGCTGCTACTATGTGATGAATTGCTATGAGCTGCTGCTGCTATATGATGAATTGCTATGAGCTGCTGCTGCTGCTGCTATATGATGAGTTGCTATAAGCTGCTCCTGCTACTGCTGTATGATGGATTGCTATGAGCTGCTCCTGCTGATGCTATATGACGAATTGCTATGAGCTGCTCCTGTTGCTATATGATGAATTGCTATGAGCTGCTCCTACTCCTGCTATATGATGAATTGCTATGAGTTGCTCCATTTGTTGCTGCTATATGATGAATTGCTATGAGTTGCTGCTGGTATATGATGAATTGGACACTGCTGCTGCTGTATTGATGGGCTGCTATGAGTTGCTGCTGCTGCTATATGATGCTTTCAGGTGGTGCTGCTACATGATAATAACCAGCCACTTGGACCATCGAATTTCAATAAATAATTATTCTTCATTTAAATATGGGTCATGCGTTTTTCCTTTAAATTAGGCAATGGGATCTCAATGGAAAACATTGACCAAAGTAGATTGTGCCATGTAGACAGTACCTTTGTATTTGCATTTTGAGCAAATAGTGAAGGTCTATTTTCCTATCATATTAATTACTGCACTGGGTTCAATTTGTGATGTTTGCAAGTCAAATTAATTTTCATATGAGCCGCAAAATGAAAAAATATAATGATGTCTAGACTTTTCACTGATCATACCAAAGATAAGCTGAAAATGCAATGAAAAGAACTGGTTGGCTTATTACATGGAGCTTATATTCATAGGTTCTTATTTTCTTAGGATAACTCGTAATAACTGTCCCTAAGAAACTTGGCCACTAGAACTGGCATACAAATAACATGTCACAATGATTGCAATGGAGGAGTGACGTACCATAGCACACTATATAGGATCACCGCTGGCTCTCCTTTTTTGCGATGTTCCATGAAATCGCCACATACATTTTGTACTTTTTCATTGTGTAACCCTATCTGCAAGTTGACACAGCTAATTTCAGACATCTCTACATGATAATACATTGCATATCCCTTGCGCATATTTAAACCACCAGTTAATGATTGTGTGTGTAGCATAAACTAGCCATGACTCTGTGTGCTGGACTAACAGGCACTCTAAGGGAGCCTAATGTAGTGTACTAGAATTCCTACATGCCACCTACGATTTTGTGTAATGTACTGCCTCTGTTCCTAAATATATGTCTATGTAGTGATTCCAGTATGGACCACATACAGATGTATATAGATGCAATTTTGAGTGTAGATTCACTCATTTCTCTCCATATGTATCCTATAGTGGAATCTCTAGAAAGACTTATATTTAGGAATGGAGGTACGAGGTAGTATCATGTATGACATCTACATATCTAATTTAGCAGCCAGTAGTAGAAATCATTGTCTACACAAAGGGATTACTGGTCGAAAATCCTAGCAAAGCACGCTGGCAGGCATAGAACAATACGAGAGAGAGAGAGACACACACACTTACAAGATCATAGCAATGCCTTGGTCCAGGATCTTGGTTGGCCAAGCTGTTAGATCCAGAAGAAACATTGTCCTTGTAGTTTTTGCTAGCTGCATAGCAGGTAACAACGACCGATTAGTATATTTGAAGTACATCGGGCAGGTGATGCTGGACGAGTTTAAAGGTGACAAGTACCTAGGCCGTGGCGGGTGCTTGGCATCCTGCCAGACGGTGGGAATCATATTAGAAACGTTAAGGGTGATGACGCTGCGCTGGCTGTTGGGGTCCAGTAAGGAGATCTAGAACTATGGAGTAGGGTGTTTGTGGAGCGGCTCCGGTAGGGTGGACTACGGTGTGGGCGAAGCGGATCTATGGCCGTGGACGAGGGCGTAGGTGAAGCTGCTCCGGTGGTTGGGTTAATGATGGTGTCAATGATGCGGATCTGTGGCCGTGGATGGGGCGTCAGAAGCTGCTCCGGTAGGTTGGATGAGGGTGCAAGGAAGCGGATCTGAGGCCGTGGACTTGTGAGTTGGCAAAGGAGCCCCGGTAGGGTTGATAATGGTATAGGCGAAGCTACTCCGGTGGGGTTGACGATGGTGTTGGTGAAGCGGCTCCGGTAGGGTTGAGGAAGGTGTCGGCAAAGAGGATCAGAGGCCGTCGACGGGGGCTGTGATGCCCGGATAATTAAGCTACAGTAATCCTCTTCTAACGATGCCACGTCACCACGATTACTGTTGTTAAACTCGCGTTGATTCGAAATCGAATCAACTCAAATTTTAAATGCAACTAAAATAATTAAATAATTCAAAAGGTAAAATAAAATGTTGGTTGTATTGCAAATAATGACTAAGTAATATTCAAATAAGAATAAACATCTTTTGTGGTAATTAGGTGCTCCTGACCTATTTAAAACAAGACCAAAACAGCCCCATATAGCTCATTACTTTTAAAAATAAAATCGTGGGAAGTCAATTAAATCTTTGTGCAAACCAAGTATAGTACCTAGTATTTGCGGGCCAAATTTCTTATTTAACTATGTCATTTGCTCTTACAAATAAATCTTTAACAGAGTCAAAAATAGGAATAAAGAAAAGAAGGCAATACGTAACACAACACTGTGCACTCGGCCTGCTCGCTACAGGAGCCGGCCCAGCCCAGCCGACATCACCTTCTCCCTCCTGTTCACCCTCCTGCTGTGGACGCAGGGCGCGCGTCCGTGATGAGGATCGCCATGCGCCGTCCATCCGTTGCTTCTTGGCGTCTACTAGACCCCCTTGCTCGTCCGCGCATACCCTAGCCCTTGTTTTCCCCTTCCCATCGCTTGTTCTCTTCCTCTGCATCTCTTCGACACTGTCGTCGCCGTGCACTGCCCGATCCCACGGCCACTGGCACCCCTGAGCGTCGAGACCTTGACTACAAGGTGCACCGCCCACTTCTCCTTCCTTCTGGACCACTAGCTGGAGCCAGGAAGCTCTCCTCTGACGGATCGCCTCGCTCCACCATCGTGGGCATCGCCGCTGCCGCTGCCTCGACCTGCAACATCGGCGCCCCCCAACCTCTCCAAGCACGCCCCGACCTCATTGTGAGCCGCCGTTCGTTTCGCCTCTCTCCCCATGCTCAATACCCTGCCGTAGCTCCGTCCTGGACGAGGCCGAAGCCGGCGTCCGCCATGGCCAAGGAGCCCCGCACTCCCGAACTCCCCCTATCCGTCCTCTGCCGCGCCCGGCCGCGGCCTATAGCGTGCACGCGCTTCCCCTCCTCTGCCCGCGGCCCGCGCGCCTAGCCTCGCCCCCACTGGCGCCCGCTCGCGTCCGTTGCGTCCCTGCATTGCTGGTCCGAGCTGAGGCCGCCCCCGTCCTGTTCCGTCCGGTCCTACGCCACCGCCTCCCGCTTCGCTCGCACCGCTACCGCTGCTCTACTGCTGTTTAGAGCCGCTGCCGCTATCACCCCTGTGTGCCACATACTGCTACTTCTGCTTGCTACGCCGGCTACTGCGTGGCCATGGCCGAGCGGCCGTGAGTGTGTGTGCGTGTTGTGCGTGCATGCAGTGTGTATGCGCGGTGCGTGTGTGAAGTGTGTGTGTCTATGTGTGCTGAGTGTGCGGCCGCGCCCATCTCCGGCCTCGCCCGCCTTCGGCCAGCCTCGCCGCGCCACGGCTGCCGCTCCCTACTGCTGCTCTTCCCGCTGCACTCGGCTGCAGCTCCTTTGCTACAGTAACGTTTAGTTACTGTAGCTGCAGCTAGCTTTGGCAAATTCGCATTGGGTAGCCCCTTTGACAGCCAATAAAAGTCCACAAGGCAAGTTCTTATGTGGATAAAAATAATTTGGGCAGAGAGTACACTTGAAAATCATCATTTTACCCCATTGGAACAAATCCATTTGATGCGCGGATTAAATCCTATGAAAATCACATGGTTCTATGTTTTGTTAACAGAAAAACCGAAAATAGCTTTATTTCATAGCTACTTTAGAGAAAGTTTATGATCAAGCAAATGAACTCTAAAATGGATGCAAATGCTACTATCTTGTAGATCGTAGAAAAATGCTCAAAATTGATATAAGGCACTAACCCATAGAATGTACGGAACAATAGCTATAGCCTTCGGAAAACCGCTAAGTGATGTTTCAAAACTGACAAATTCTCAGACTTAGCAAAATTTTAGGGATTTTTTTTTACTATTGTTAAATCTTTGAAAAATCTTAGAAAATAAACCGTAGCTCAAATGAAGATGTTTTCTACATGAAAGTTGCTTAGAACAATGAGACGAATCCGGATACGCAGCCCGTTTGTCCGCCACACATTCCTAGCATAGCAAACACGCAACTTTCCCCCTCCGGTTCATCTGTCTGAAAACGTGAAACATCAGGAATACTTTCCCGAATGTTTTCCCCCTTCACCGGTACCACCTCGTACCGCGTTAGGGCACCCTAGCACCGATACTTGTCATGTCATGGATCGCTATGCATCTGTTTTCTTAATATTTATTGTTTCTTCCCCCTCTTCTCTCGCTAGACACCGAGACCGACGCCGCTGCTACCCAGTACGACTACGGTGTTGACGACCCCTCTCTCTTGCCAGAGCAACCAGGCAAGCCCCCCCCCCTTGATCACAAGATATCGCCTACTCTTCACTATACTACTTGCATTAGAGTAGTGTAGCATGTTACTGCTTTCAGTTAATCCTATACTGCTGCATAGCCTGTCCTTGCTACTACTGTTGTTACCTTTACCTGCTATCCTACTACTTAGTATAGGATGCTAGTGTTTCATCAGTGGCCCTACACTCTTGTCCGTCTGCCATGCTATACTACTGGGCCGTGATAACTTTGGGAGGTGATCACGGGCATATACTATATACTTTACACTGTTACATTAGCGGTAATACTGTTTGGAGATGGGGGCTGAACGGGCAGGTGGCTCCATCTAGGTAGTGGTGGGCCTGGGTTCCCGACGACCCCCGACTTTTACTTTGTGGTGGAGCGACAGGGCAGGTTGAGACCACCTAGGAGAGAGGTGGGCCTGGCCCTGGTCGGCGTTCGCGGTTATTTCAAGATAACACGTTTAATGAGATCTTGGTATTTGATCTGAGTCTAGCTACTGGCCTATACGCACTAACCATCTACGCGGGGACAGTTATGGGCACTCGACGTCGTGGTATCAGCCAAAGCCTTTGTGACGTCAGTGACTGAGCGGCGCGCGCTGGGTTGGACCGCGTAACGCAACTTCCTTTGTAATGGAGGTTGCTAGGTCTGCTCTCCGACCGCCCTCGCAACGTGCAGGTGTGCAATGGGAGATGGGCCCAGACCCCTTCGCCATAGGATTTAGACCGGCGTGGTGACCTCTCTGTTGTGCCTAGGTAGGGCTGCGACGTGTTGATCTTCCGAGGCCAGGCATGACCCAGAAAAGTGTGTCCGGACAAAGGGATCGAGCGTGTTGGGAAATGTGGTGCACCCCTGCAGGGAAGTTAATCTATTCGAATAGCCGCGATCTTCGGTAACAGGACGAATTGGAGTTGTACCTTGACCTTATGACAACTAGAACTGGATACTTAATAAAACACACCCTTCCAAGTGCCAGATACAACCCGGTGGTCGCTCTCTAACAGGGCGACGAGGAGAGGATCGCCGGGTAGGATTATGATACACGTTGCTACTTGGTGGACTTACCTTCTGCTCTCTTCTACATGCTGCAAGATGGAGGTGGCCAGAAGCGTAGTCTTCGATAGGACTAGCTATCCCCCTCTTATTCCGGCATTCTGCAGTTCAGTCCACATATGACAGCCTTATTCCATTTGATACCAATGCATACATATGTAGTGTAGCTCCTTGCTTGCGAGTACTTTGGATGAGTACTCAGGGTTGCTTTGCTCCCCCTTTCCCCCCTTCCTATACCCGATTGCTGCGACCAGACGTTGGAATCCAAGAGCTAGACGCCACCATTGACGATGACTCCTACTACACTGGAGGTGCCTACCACTACGTGCAGCCCGCTGTCAATGACCAGGAGTAGTTTAGGAGGATCCCAGGCAGGAGGCCTGCGCCTCTTTCGATCTGTATCCCAGTTTGTTTTAGCCTTCTTAAGGCAAACTTGTTTAACTTATGTCTGTACTCAGATATTGTTGCTTCCGCTGACTCGTCTATGATCGAGCTCTTGTATTCGAGCCTTCGAGGCCCCTGGCTTGTAATATGATGCTTTTATGACTTATTTTATTTGTAGAGTTGTGTTGTGATATCTTCCCGTGAGTCCCTAATCTTGATCGTACATGTTTGCGTGTATGATTAGTGTACGATTGAATCGGGGGCGTCACAAGTTGGTATCAGAGCCGACTGCCTGTAGGAATCCCCCTTCCACACTCCTTGGCTGAAGTCGAGTCTAGGCATTACAAAACTTTCTACTAACATGGTTGTGTGTCTTACGGGCCCACGTCGCCATTGGGTGGTATTAGGAACTTTTATTCCTCGACTATACTCTGGGACTCTGATCTCTCTTCTACTCGGGTTAAAATGGTTTTACTAACTCTAACATTAGGATCTCGTGATCACATCCACCTGGAGAGCCCCTTATTACAGATGATCGCCTGCTGCACCAGAAGGTTCCGAAGATACTCTACAATATTCTCCTGCGACTTTGTGCCATCGCTTTTGCAATTCCCTTACATCGATAGACCCTTATGGATAACGTCATACTCTTGTCATTCGTACAATCATTCTCCGTTGATCTTGTTATCACAAGATACCCCAAAATTCTCTCTATTGTTTCGACCCTGTGCCTACAGCCTTGCAGTTCATTTCCACATGAATACCCCTACATATATTCCTTACACTTACCGAGTATCCATTCATCCCCAGTTGTTTATGTGTTTCACAAAATTCTTCGAAATGCTATTCGATCTTCTGAAATCCTCGGTAGCTTATTGCTCCTCATCTTCCTTACATCGTCATAATGAGCATTTGATTCGATATGTTTGTGAATGCCCGCAATCATCGTTGATCCTTATAAATTACCTTTCCGGCTGAGTTGCCATTCTTTTAATTGGAATTGGTCCTCACCAATCAAATTGCCGTCAATTGTACCCTTAGGTCTATTGAATTTATCCATCCTTGATCAGAGCGTTTGCTTCTGATCCCTTGATTTGGAAATGATAATTCCTTTGCATTTGAGCTTTGGGTTAGTCAGTTGTTTCTATAATCCAATGCCTTTGCATTGTTTTCTTCTTCTGATTGTGTGTCGATGCTCACATCAGCTCCGTTGTGGACCGCCATACCCATTGTCGAGTTATTATCCGAAAATGTCCCTCACAACCAAAATTCTTGTGATTTATTTACATGATACATAATGCCTTTGGTAAATTGTATCCTCTACTTTTGTCAACCATGCTCTAGTTTTGAGCTTGTGGTATTTACTATTGAAGCCTGTGGTATATGTTTCCACGATACCCTGACGGGTTGAACCTATGCCTTCCTTGTTAGGTGTGAACTCGAAAGTTTTCACATGTCATACTCTTTTGGTGTTCTACCAGATAAAATTCCAACACTACACTTATATCAAAGTGAGAGGTCAATGAAATGATCTACATTAAAGAAGTGGGAGTCGACCTTGAACTTTGTGTTCATGCCCATGAAAATGATGTAGACCGTCTTGGCAGCTTCTTTTAAAATGATTATCCAGCTTTGATTCGTTCGGTATTCTTGAAATTGATTCCTTACAATTATGGTTCCGACCATGCTGTCCTGATCTAATATATCTTATGGGAATTCATTCGAGTGCCTCGTCTGTTTTTGGCAAGGTTGAAGTATCTACTGTCATAGGTCAATGAACCGGTTCTACATCTATCTTGTTCTACCTTTGAGTATTACCTCCTGGTATCTCGGAGATGTCTTGCCATTGCACCACAGCTCACTAACTTTGTTTAAGTAACGTCTTTCCTTGTCGTAATCACTCTACGTGTTCTGGGTTGTTATCAACCGAGGACACCAACTAGTGAAATTATTCCGCACTACAAATCAAATACCCCTAGTATTTTTACTAGGAAATTCTGAACTCAATCTGGTCATTCCTAGACTATCGGCTGCATCCTGGTCTTGGTACCTTTGACTGTGCCACCTTGTCCTTCTCTAGTGCATGCATTCTTCAGTATGTGAGCACGACTTACATCAAGCTTTCAACATCTTGTTGCTTGCCTTGAAAGGCAACTTTGGTTCCGAGCTTGCCTCTTATATTTTGACCCTATAACTTGCCACTTCGTCATTTCCTTGCTTGTTGCCGTTGTTATTTGATTGCATCCTCTTGAAACCTCCTGGCCAATGTGTCGGATCACCTTCAACACTTTGACTTCTTCCAAGATGTCAACTGTGTTCATGATGAGAAATACCCTCCTTGCCCTCGATGATTTTTATTATCATCGACAACACCCTTGACTTCCTTTCATCGTGAACTTGTCCACATAATGAATGCAAGTTGCTCTCCAGCTAGTGTTGTGTTCTGCCTTGAAGTATTACTGTCTATTATGTCGAGAATGTTGTTGGGATTGCTCCGCCTCTTACAAATTCTCGGCATGATGATACTCCTCACCATCACCATTCTTCCTTGGTCCCCATGTTGTTTTTAACCAGGATACCAATATGCTAACGATGTTGTTTGAGTTCTGTACTTCTAGCAACCCTATTGCTTTGAAGTTAATGATCGACAATTCGTTCTTAGACTGTTGGTTATTGAGTCGTCACTCTAACATTGATCATGCTGCCTAAGGTCATACTTCGGGAACACCTTTCAACTAATGATTGATGGTGTATGTTTTCCTAGAGCATAAAACATTATATCATTTGAGTTGACAAGTGTCATCTTCTTGTTCACATTATTATGGAAAGCCATCCGTTTGGAATTCTCGATGAATTGTCGCCGAGCCCATCAGCCACCTTCTCATCCCCTCCTTGGTTTAATGATGAACTATTGTTTCAGGAACCCGCCCCCATAGTTCATTTCTCGAGAATCTTGCAATGCCATTTCGTCTATTTGTGTTGCACCTTTTCTTCTCGGACATCCTGAGTCTGAGGTATCATGACACCTATCGGATCTGAATCTTGGTCAGATATGATGGTTGGGACATTTCCAAGAGTTATAACATTGGTCTTTATATGACCCGGTAAGGTGATTTCATGCCTAGCACACCTGGTCGGAGGACCTATTGTTATAGTTTCCTTTTTGGTAAGGTTAGTTATTCTTCCGTGAGGAAATTGTAAGACTTATTCTATAAGTTGTTCCTGATGGATCCTTTTTGTTTCCAAAGTCTAGACTTCACTGGATGACCATGTCAATGCTATCTCGAAGCATGTCCATGGTACTCCGATTTTGAAAAGGAACAATTGAAGCCCAATGTTAAATGTTACCTGCTCAATTATCCAAACACCGCTGTATGGATAATGTCATGAAAATTATCTTCCGTACCTAAACAGTTTTCTACATTATATCCTGTCATGGATATCATGATCTGCTTGTCCTTGGGAAGGATATACCCTTGAAATATGTGTTTAAACACATTTTCCTTTCCATTGTTCTGTTAAATCTGATAATCGTATTTTCCCTTCCATTGGTTGGTTTAACGTTTCTTTTGATCTATATGATCTAAGCAGTAATATTCTCCTGCTTATGTAAACACCTCGATGTACCACTCTATTAGTAAGTCCCTGTTACTATTGTTGATGACATTCCGGTAACCGCCGATGGAGGAGAACTTTGCCTATTGGTCTGCCTCGTTCAATGAGCAGGAAACTGGTTCTCTTCATCCCTCGCCCTTGGTACCGATGTTATTGCCGACATAACTGACAGACTATCCTCTGATGTGCCATGCTTGCATGGTCATACAAGACGTCACCGCCCTTCCTACCGTTAACTCACATGGTGGGCCCATAACCCACAGTGCCACAGGATCAAAACCTGACTCTCCTGTACACCCTGTTTCCAAAGTTAATCCTCGCGCTTGGCTTCATATGCAATTCACGAGCCACATTACTAGTGATCTATTCTGGTATCATATGCAATACTTATTCACGTTGCCCTGAAAACTTTACAACTTCTGACTAGGCATTGAACGATTGCCTGGCTGCTTGAAACTTCTTGTGGTACCTTCTTACTTTGCTCTCGATATCTTCTTAACTTTCAATTCGAGAGTTACTTTCCGCCACTTTCCCCAATGTTGTCTACCAGATAGTCAGCCTTGTAGAGGTCCGTTCTTACGGGATACCCCCCCCCTATTCTTTCGTAAGTACGACGGAGTTCCTGAAGAAGGGTCCTGACTTCATGATGACCTGAAGAAGAGAAATAAAGACATAAACGAAAAGGATCAACTACTTTGGGAAGAGCATCCAAGACCAACGGGATTCGTTAGAATTTAGTAACCAGATCTTTCCCCCTTGCTCCACCTCTTAAATCTCAGGACGAGATTTCTTGTAGTGGAGGAGAATTGTGATGCCCAGATAATTAAGCTACAGTAATCCTCTACTAAAGATGCCACGTCACCATGATTACTGTTGTTAAACTTGCGTTGATTCGAAACCGAATCAACTCAAATTTTAAATTCAAGTCAAATAATTAAATTATTCAAAAGGTAAAATAAAATGTTGGTTGTATTGCAAATAATCACTAAGTAATATTCAAATAAGAACAAACATCTTTTGTGGTAATTAGGTGCTCCTGACCTATTTAAAACAAGACCAAAACAGCCCCATATAACTCATTTCTTTTAAAAATAAAATCATGGGAAGTCAACTAAATCTCAAACTTTTTGTGCAAACGAAGTATAGTACCTAGTATTTGTGGGCCAAATTTCTTATTTAACTAAGCCATTTGCTCTTACAAATAGAACTCTAACAGAGTCAAAAATAGGAATAAAGAAAAGAAGGCAATACGTAACAGAACACTATGCACTCGGCCTGCTCGCTACAGGAGCCGGCCCAGCCCAGCCGACATCTCTTTCTCCCTCCTATTCACCCTCCCGCCGTGGACGCAGGGCGCGCATCCGTGACGAGGATTGCCACGCGCCGTCCATCCATTGCTTCTTAGCGTCTACTAGACCCCCTCGCTCGTCCGCGCAAACCCTAGCCCCCGTTTTCCCCTCCCCATCGCTTGTTCTCTTCCTCTGCATCTCGTCGACACTGTCGTCCCCATGCACCACTCGATCCCGCGGCCACTGGCACCCCCGAGCGCCGAGACCTTGACTACAAGGTGCACCGCCCACTGCTTCTTCCTCCTAGACCACCAGCTGGAGCCGGGAAGCTCTCCTCCGTCGGATCGCCTCGCTCCACCACCGTGGGCATCGCCGCTGCCGCTGCCTCGACCTGCAACATCAGCGCCCCACCGACCTCTCCAAGCACGCCCCGACCTCATTGTGAGCCGCCGTTCGTTTCGCCTCTCTCCCCATGCTCAATTCCCTGCCGTAGCTCCGTCCTGGACGAGGCCGAAGCCGGCGTCCACCATGGCCAAGGAGCCCCGCGCTCTCGAACTCCCCCTATCTGTCCTCTGCTGCGCCTGGCCGCGGCCTACAGCGTGCACGCGCTTGCCCTCCTCTGCCCGCGGCCCGCGCGCCTAGCCTCGCCCCCGCTAGCGCCCGCTCGCGTCCGTTGCGTCCCTGCATCACTGCTCCGAGCTGAGGCCGCCCCCGTCCTACTCCGTCCGGTCCTGCGCCACCGCCTTCCGCTTCGCTCGCGCCGCTACCGCTGCTCTGCTACTGTCTAGAGCCGCTGCCGCTATCACCCCTGCGTGCCACGTACTGCTACTTCTGCTTGCTACGCCGGCTACTGCGTGGCCATGGTCAAGCGGCCATGAGTATGTGTGCGTGTTGTGCGTGCGTGTAGTGTGTATGCGTGGTGCGTGTGTGAAGTGTGTGTGTGTGTGCTGAGTGTGTGGCCGCGCCCATCTCCGGCCTCGCCAGCCTTCGGCCAGCCTCGCCGCGCCGCGGCTGCCGCTCCCTACTGTTGCTCTTCCCGCTGCACTCGGCTGCAGCTCCTCTTACAGTAACGTTCAGTTACTGTAGCTGCAGCTAGCTTTGGCAAATTCACATTGGGTAGCCCCTTTGACAGCCAATAAACATCCACAAGGCAAGTTCTTATGTGGATAAAAATAATTTGGGCAGAGAGTACACTTGAAAATCTTCATTTTACCCCATTGGACCAAATCCATTTGATGCACGGATTAAATCCTATGAAAATCACAAAGTTCTATGTTTTGTTAACAGAAAAACCGAAAATAGTTTTATTTCATAGTTACTTTAGAGCTGTTTATGATCAAGCAAATGAACTCTAATACGGATGCAAATGCTACTATCTTGTAGATCGTAGAAAAATGCTCAAAATTGATATAAGGCACTAACCCATAGAATGTACGGAACAATAGTATAGCCTTCGGAAAACGTCTAAGTGATGTTTCAAAACTGACAAATTCTCAGACCTAGCAAAATTTTAGGGATTTTTTTTGAGTATTGTTAAATCTTTGAAAAATCTTAGAAAATAAACCGTAGCTCAAATGAAAGTGTTTTCTACATTAAAGTTGCTCAGGACGACGAGACGAATCCGGATACGCAGCCCGTATGTCCGCCACACATTCCTAGCATAGCAAACACGCAACTTTCCCCCTCCGGTTCATCTGTCTGAAAACGCGAAACACCAGGAATACTTTCCCGGATGTTTTCCCCCTTCACCGGTAACACCTCGTACCGCGTTAGGGCACCCCTAGCACCGATACTTGTCATGTCATGCATCGCTATGCATCTGTTTTCCTAATATTTATTGTTTCTTCCCCCTCTTCTCTCCATAGACACCAAGACCGATGCCACTGCTACCCAGTACGATTATGGTGTTGACGACCCCTCTCTCTTGCCAGAGCAACCAGGCAAGCCCCCCCCCCCTTGATCTCCAGATATCGCCTACTCGTCACTATACCGCTTGCATTAGAGTAGTGTAGCATGTTACTACTTTCAGTTAATCCTATACTGCTGCATAGCCTGTTCTTGCTACTACTGTTGTTACCTTTACCTGCTATCCTACTGCTTAGTATAGGATGCTAGTGTTTCATCAGTGGACCTACACTCTTGTCCGTCTGCCATGCTATACTACTGGGTGGTGATCACTTTGGGAGGTGATCACCGTCGGATTTCGGGTTCCGGCAGACCCTTGAGGTTCGAACACTGGGGTGCGCGTGGAGATTTCGCCTCTTACCTACTTGCACTCCTCCGCCTTACTAGGATGTAAACAAAGGAAAGAACAACACAAGAGACACAGGGTTTATACTGGTTCAGGCCACCGTTGTGGTGTAATACCCTACTCCAATGTGTGGTGTGGTGGATTGCCTCTTGGGCTGATGATGATGAACAATACAAGGAAGAACAGCCTCGCGAGGGTCTGCTCTTGGCCGGGGCGATGAACTGCTGGGAGGAGCTCAGTCACCCCCCCCTCTCTCTCTCTCTACACCTGACCTTCTCTATCTTTCCCACTCTCTGGCCAGCTCTTTCTTCCCCAGCCTCTAGCCTCTCTCACCTTCTCTTTTTTTCTGCCTGGGGGTGGCTGGTCCTATTTATAGAGGCCCTGGTCCTCTTCCCAAATATCGAGCGGGAAGGGAGCCAACAATGGCGGGCTAATTTGAAGGGGGACAGATAGTATCAACTATCCTGACAAAAGTAGTCTTCGCCTACGCAAAGCTCTAGTGATGACGCTGTCTTGGGCTCCACGGTGACCTCCATCTTGTAGTCCTCCTGGTCTTGGTCTCGTTTCACCGAAATGGCAACCTTTGCCTGATGCCTCGGTACTCCACGGCTGCGCTTGCCCCCTTTGCACCAAAGAGGAAGGGAGGACGCTGCGCGGGCTGGCACCCGCCTGGCGCCCCCGGTCGTCATGGCTTGCGTCACGGGCACCTCGTGAGGTACCCCGCCTTGATCTCTCCGCCTCCTCATGAGCCAGCCTGACGAGGCCGCGCCCGAGGAAGCTCTGCGTCGTCCGCACCGTGAGGGTCTTGGGTTTGTGTTGGTGAAGATGGGCCGCGCTGGGGCCCCCTTTGAGCCATGCCGCAGGCCGCAGGCAGGCAAGTCTGGGGACCCCCGTTCCCAGAACGCCGACAGTAGCCCTCGGGCCCAAGGCGCGCCCGGACTTGGCCGTGCAGGGAGGAGGAAGGGCAAGAGCGAAGCACCGCGGGCCCTAACAGCCTGCGGCCTTGGGTGCCGCGTGGCGGTTGATTGGTCGTGGGCACCATAGCAACCGCACGAGTTGATAAAGGAGCGGCATCCACCTAGGCTTTGCTTCTTGCTTTCCCCGGTTGCTGCTCAGATCCCCTTTCTTGCGCCTCTCCTTCCTTCCTCCAAAATTTCCAGATCCACTCCGTCCGTGTGACCTAGGAAGCCATGGCGCCTCGTCAGCCCCCGGTCGTAGCTTGGTACTCGTCTGCCCTGGATCTGCCGAACATGTCGGAGGTGGGCCTCGCCCTGTTGCACCGGATGGCGACGGCGCGGGGCGTCAACGGGGCGAAGGTGTTCAAAGCCGGCTCCGCCACCCCTGAGGGTCAAGGAAGCACCTTCTAGCCGCTCTTTGTAAGTGCCATTGCTGCTGGCCATGTGCCTCCCTTCTCTGAGTTCTTCTTTTCTGTCCTCCGCCACTATAAGCTACAAGCCCTGCATCTCCACCCCAACTCCGTCCTTCTCCTGGCGATCTTCGCCTATTACTGCGAGGCTCACGTAGGGGTGCAGCCTTCAGTGGCCTTGCTGCGCCACTACTTCTACCTCCGGACCTCTCGTGGTACTGCTTCCGCGTGCACGAGCTTCGTCGCGTACGGTGGCGCCATTGCCATTTCGAACCCCGGGAAAAGGATTGAGGGCTTCAGGAGCAAGTGGGTCTTGGTGGATGCTGGGCACATCCACCCTCGGCTGATCTTGCCCACGGAGCAGCCCACGAGCTCCAGCAATTGGGGTCGAGCGGAGCTCACGGACCCCCGCGCGAAGCTGATGTTGGAGAAGATGGACACGGATCTGAGGCCGGCCAACATGGCGGCGGCGAAGCTGACCGGCACGTCGCTGCTGAGGGAATTCCTAGAGCACCAGCTGGCTCCGCTTCGGCAGTACTCACTTCCGATGTGGAGGCCCCGTCCGAGCCCCGCGGCCTTAGCCGACGGAGATCTGGCTGTGGTCCTCCAATCTCTGGTCGGGGGCGATGTGGCAAGGTTGGCGGGCGCTCCTACGCCCTTGTTCCTCCGCGACGACTGGGAGCAGGTAGTGGAGTCCATGCCCGTCTTCAACGGGGATAGGCCCATGCCCGCGAAAACTCCCGAGGAACCGGTGTATGTGCCCTCCGACGACTCCAGCGAAGAGGAGGAAGGAGGGGAGCGGGGAAAAGGGCCTGACTCGGAGGCGACTGACAGAGAGTCGAGGGCCCCCCTCCTCCGGCGCGGGTCCGGCGTTCAACGCCTCTCTCCGAGCGATGGCGACGAGGATGATGACGAAGATGACGACGAGGACAACGACAAGCAGGACGGCGGGAGCTCACCCCCGATCCCTAAGAAGGACAGGACCGGGATGATCTCCCGCGGGTCTGCCCTGCCACCGGGGCGGACCGCAGATGCGCCTTCCGCCTGCAAGCTTCCCGAGGTTGACCCTTCCAGCCGGCTTTCAGGCTTCAAATTTGGCCGGAGGCTGCTTGAGCTCACTGGTGACGACCCGTAAGCGTTCAATTCTTGTCTTTATCTCTTGCTCTACTTCTGAAGCTTGACGTCCGCATCTCTTGGATAGGTTGGCGCCCACCGCAAAGAAGTCTAAGGGGGCTCCCGAGGTTCCATCCGTGGCAGAGCTTCTGCCCACGAAGGAGGGTGACCGCGATGCACAGGCTTCTCCTGCCCGGTCGTCCTCGCGAGGCCTGGCTGAGCCGGCTAGGGTGAGCTCAGCCCCCACGGCCCAAGTGGCTCCCGAGGTGCTCTTGCCTGCCGCTGCCACTTCGGCTGTCGGGGCGCGGCAGACTCCGCCTCAGGATGCTGTGACCGCGCTGCCGCCTTCTCCTCCTACTCCACCGGCTGCTGTCTCTCCGACTCCTTCTGCCATTTTGGATCGTGCTGTTGCTGAGCTGGACCGACTGCATCAGGATCTTCTTGGCGCTGACCCCCGCTTGGTGGTCGGGCGCTTGGAGCTGGCTTCAGGATGGGTTCGCTCCGACGCTTCGATTCGGGCGGCGCTGGTCCAGGCCTCGATGGCATGCGACGAGGAGAAACAGGCCGTCCTTGAAGCGAAGGCTGCTCGTGATGCGGCCCTGGGGGAGGCGGTCGACGTCCGTGGCCGTTGCAAGGCGCTGGAGGGCGAACTGCAAGGTTTGCGGGACCAGCTCGCGAACGAGGTCCGCCTTCGCCAAGAGCAGGAAGAAAGCATGAAGGCTCGTGAGGCGGCTCTCAAGGAGACGGAGGTCAAGCTCATGAAACGCCGCGACCGCCTAGGACATGCTGGAGCAGGAGTTGGGGGCGAGGAAGGCCAAGCTGGACGACGAGGCCCTGGTTCTTGCTGAGGACCGCGTGGCCTTCGCGGAGATGGAGGCGAGGGCTCGCTCCTCACTGAGGACGCTTTATGACAGTGGCCAGGAGAGCCCACTAGCTGGCGCCGGGGACGGCCCCGCCAAGCTGCTTCCCTTCCTGGTTCACGCTCTTGAAGATGTCGCCCTTGGCCTTGGCCCCGCGGCTGAGGTTGAGGCGCGTGTCCTGTCTTCTGCAGCAATGACGCGGGTCCTCACCCACATCTACCTTCGCGATCCCGGTGTCGACCTTGACAGCCTACTGGAGCCAGTGAGTGGCGAGCGTGCCGCTGCTGCTGCCGAGGCCATGAAGGGTTGCGCAGAGGCCCTGTTGGGGAAGTTCTGGGCCTTCAGCACCAAGCCGGAGCAAGGCGCTGCTGACCCCACCGCTCCGTGAGGCGTACCCAATCCACGCTGCTCCATCGCCGACAAGTGACTCCGTCGCGGCTCCTGTCCTGCCTTTAATTCCTCCACATGTATCATGCCTCGGGGAGGCATTTAAACTTGCGTTTGGCATCGAGATAATAGTGTGGACTGTAATATTTGCTTTTGAATTGCTTGAAATTTGTGCCTTTCCTTCCTACATGCTTATGTTCTACGCCGGCAGAGCCCGGCCCCGCGCATGCCTCACCCAGCATTGGTCCCGACCGGAAACCAGGATGGGGCCAAGGAGTGAGGGGCCACGTGAAAAGTTAGGCTCCTGAGTCGCGATGCTCAGGAGTCCCCCTTGGCACACGAACAACAAGTAGGGAGGTGTGATGCGGGTGGATCTACCGTTCTACGTCTGCAGAGCCCGGCCGCGCGCGTACCTCACCCAGCGTTGGTCCCGACCGGAAACCAGGCGGGGCCATGGAGTGAGGGGCTACATGACCAGTTAGGCTCCTGAGTCGCGATGCTCAGGAGTCCCCCTTGACGCACGAACAGCTAGTAAGGAGGCGTGATGCGGGTGGATCTACCGTTCTACGTCTGTAGAGCCCGGCCGCGTGCGTACCTCACCCAGGGTTGGTCCCGACCGGAAACCAGGACGGGGCCACGGAGTGAGGGGCTACGTGACCAGTTAGGCTCCTGAGTCGCGATGCTCAGGAGTCCCCCTTAACGCTCAAACGGCCTTCGTACCTTGGCTCCGCTCGGGGAGAGACACGTGACGAACCAGGCCCGGGGGGACCTGGCTAAGCAGCGTGCGTCTGGGTGTGACCCAGGCGCAGCCCCCGTGCCCAGCCCCCTCGCTCGGCACTCCCGAGGGGTGGCGTTACGATGAGGCTAGACACTGAGCTCTGGGCTCCTTGAGGTTGGTGCGGCCCAGGGGCCACCCTCAGTTGTTTATCACCAGCGCGGAGCATAGCGCTACTGTATGTGTACGGGCATAGCCGCTCCTCGGCAGTGTCGTCAGCCAGCGCGAAGCATGGTGCTTCCACTGGTATGTTGGAGGGGGCCCCCCTCCGGGAGGAGCCCCCGGGGCGTGTACAGCCCCGCCCTGACACGTGGCTGGCACGGTAGGGCCTGGCGAGGTGTATCTGGGCACCCGTGAGCCAGCGCGGGACTCACGGGGCCCTACCTCTAGGCGGGTTGCGCCTGGCACTGGGCCTTATCTTGTGATGTGTCCCTGCAAATTTGGTTAGATGTCGGCACTCTACGTCCTCGGGTCCCGGCCCTCGAGCTGGTCTCAGCCGTCGCTGGTATGCCAGGTCGCGATGCCATGGACAAAGCCGGAGGGTGAGGGCTGGAGGGCCAGTAAGAGCCCTGAGTCGCGATGCTCAGGTACCCCCCCCCTTTAACGTGCAAGTGGTCGGCATGGAGAAGAAGAGGTGCCGTGGACCGGCATCAAATAATCAAGCATGGTGAGTCTAACGCATGATCGGAAATAAACGCAAATGGGATACATGCCGCTGGGCCTGGCCCGAGCGGCTTGGGGATCATGCAGCATGAGGGGCGCCCCCAACAAGGTAAGCTAACAACATGGAATAAAAAGGGATACACGCCGCAGGGACGGACCCACGTGGCCTGGGAATAATGCAGCCTTGGGGGGGCGCTCCCAACTGGAAATAGAACTCGAAAAGATGTCACCTGATGATGTTGAGGACGAAGGAGCTTTGGTGTAGCAAGTTCGGTGGGCTGCGGGAGCCGATCCTCACGAGCCCCCAGGCCCAGGGGCCTCGGGAGGCTCCGGAGGCGCTGGCGGCTCCTCACGGGCCATCTCCATCCCTGCCAGGGCTGCGGACCGCCTGGCCTCCCATGCCTCCGTGATGCCCCTCATTAGGCGCTGGTACGTGTCAGCCGTGTTCGGCAAACCGTAAGGCATGCGAACGTAGCTGTGGGGTGGGCCTCCATAGCGCCCCACTCGCGAGGGCCAGAGGCGCTCCAGAGAGGCGACTCGGTTGAGCCCTGGTATGTCGATGCAGACGTGCAGCCCACCATCCTCGCCTGGATGGGGAGCCACTGCTGGTAGGCGGCGGCCACCTTTCATGACTCTTGACTCCTATAGCTCCTGAATGGACTTGCTGACGAACTCCTGAGGGTCTGGGTCTCCTTGCCTTTCTCCTTCTTGAGGGAAACGTGCTTCGAAACACGCCTCCATGTGGTGCCCAAGCGCCTCCCTCGTGACCCTGGCTAGGTCGGTGGCCCTCCAGGGGAGAGCCCCCGAGCCCTGCCTGAGGAGGGCACCGGGCGCGCTTTCCTATGCGATGGAAGGAGGTTCCCCCCGGGCAGGCGCGGGCCTAGAGGGGCTGCCTCCTGAGTGGTCGGGCTGGACGATGTCTTCTTCTTCTTAGGGGCGGTCTCGGGAGGCCTCCTGCTTCCACGATCCGGGTCTTCCAGTGACGCAGCCTGAAAGGCTCGTTCTAGGGAACACACCGCGTCCTTCTCTTCATATGGCACAGTGATGACTCCGCCGCTTCCTAGCATCTTGAGGACATTGTAGCTGTGGTGAGTTATGGCCATGAACTTGGCTAGCGCTGGGTACCCATGGATGGCGTTGTACGGCAGGCGAATGTGAGCGACGTCGAAGTCGATGAGCTCGGTGCGGTAGTTGTCGCGTGCCCCGAAGGTGACAGGGAAGCGGACCTGCCCAATCGGGACCGTGGAGCCGTCGGTGATACCGGAGAAAGGCTTGGTTGGCTGAAGTGTTGGGTTTCGTAGTAATTTCAAAAAAATTCCTACCCACACGCAAGATCATGGTGATGCATAGCAACGAGAGGGGGAGAGTGTGATCTACGTACCCTTGTAGATCGACAACAGAAGCGTTAACTTGGTTGATGTAGTCGTACGTCTCCACGGCCCGACTGATCAAGCACCCAAACTACGGCACCTCCGAGTTCTAGCACAGGTTCAGCTCGATGACGATCCCCTGACTCCGATCCAGCAAAGTGTCGGGGAAGAGTTCCGTCATCACGACGGCGTGGTGACGATCTTGATGTACTACCGTCGCAGGCCTTCGCCTAAGCACTGCTACAATATTATCGAGGACTATGGTGAAAGGAGGCACCGCACACGGCTAAGAATATGATCACGTGGATCAACTTGTGTCTCTGGGGTGCCCCCTGCCCCCGTATATAAAGGAGTGGAGGAGGGGAGGGCCGGCCCTCTCTATGGCGCACCCTAGGGGAGTCCTACTCCCACCGGGAGTAGGATTCCCCCTTTTCTAGTCCAACTAGGAGTCCTTCCATGTAGTAGGAGTAGGAAACAAGGAAGGGGCGCAGCCCCTCCCCCTAGTCCAATTCGGACTAGGCCTTGGGGGGGGGCGCGGCCTGCCCTAGGCAGCCCCTCTCTCTTTCCCGTATGGCCCAATAAGGCCCAATACTTCTCCCAGCGAATTCCCGTAACTCTCCAGTACTCCGAAAATACCCGAACCACTCGGAACCTTTAGGATGTCTGAATATAGTCGTCCAATATATCGATCTTTACGTCTTGACCATTTCGAGACTCCTCGTCATGTCCCCGTTCTCATCCGGGACTTCAAACTTCTTCGGTACATCAAAACTCATAAACTCATTATATAACTGTCATCGAAACCTTAAGCGTGCGGACCCGACGGGTTCGAGAACAATGTAGACATGACTGAGACATGTCTCCGGTAAATAACCAATAGCGGAACCTGGATGCTCATATTGGCTCCTACATATTCTACGAAGATCTTTTATCGGTCAGACCGCATAACAACATACGTTGTTCCCTTTGTCATCGGTATGTTACTTGCCCGAGATTCGATCGTTGGTATCCTATACCTAGTTCATTCTCATTACCGGCAAGTCTCTTTACTCGTTCCGTAATCCATCATCCCGCAACTAACTCATTAGTCGCAATGCTTGCAAGGCTTATGTGATGTGCATTACCGAGAGGGCCCAGAGATACCTCTCCGACAATCGGAGCGACAAATGCTAATCTCGAAATACGCCAACCCAACATGTACCTTTGGAGACACCTGTAGAGCACCTTTATAATCACCCAGTTACGTTGTGACGTTTGGTAGCACACAAACTGTTCCTCCGGCAAACGGGAGTTGCATAATCTCATAGTCATAGGAACATGTATAAGTCATGAAGAAAGCAATAGCAACATACTAAACGATCGGGTGCTAAGCTAATGGAATGGGTCATGTCAATCAGATCATTCACCTAATGATGTGATCCCATTAATCAAATAACAACACTTTGTCCATGGTTAGGAAACATAACCATCTTTGATTAACGAGCTAGTCAAGTAGAGGCATACTAGTGACACTCTGTTTGTCTATGTATTCGCACATGTATTATGTTTCCGGTTAATACAATTCTAGCATGAATAATAAACATTTATCATGGTATAAGGAAATAAATAATAACTTTATCATTGCCTCTAGGGCATATTTCCTTCAGTTTCCCACTTGCACTAGAGTCAATAATCTAGATCACATCGCCATGTGATTTAACATCAATAGTTCACATCATCATGTGATTAACACCCATAGTTCACATCATCATGTGACCAACACTCAAAGGGTTTACTAGAGTCAATAATCTAGTTCACATCTCTATGTGATTAACACCCAAAGGGTACTAAGATGTGATCATGTTTTGCTTGTGAGAGAAGTTTAGTCAATGGGTCTGCCACATTCAGATCCATATGTATTTTGCAAATTTCTATGTCAACAATGCTCTGCACAGAGCTACTCTAGCTAATTGCTCCCACTTTCAATATGTATCCAGATTAAGACTTAGAGTCATCTGGATTAGTGTCAAAACTTGCATCGACGTAACTCTTTACGACGAACCTTTTTGTCACCTCCATAATCGAGAAACATATCCTTATTCCACTAAGGATAATTTTGACCGCTGTCCAGTGATCTACTCCTAGATCACTATTGTACTCCCTTGCTAAACACAGTGTAGGGTATACAATAGATCTGGTACACAACATGGCATACTTTATAGAACCTATGGCTGAGGCATAGGGAATGACTTTCATTCTCTTTCTATTTTCTGCCGTGTTCGGGCTTTGAGTCTTACTCAATTTCACACCTTGTAACACAGGCAAGAACTCTTTCTTTGACTGTTCCATTTTGAACTACTTCAAAATCTTGTCAAGGTATGTACTCATTGAAAAAACTTATCAAGCGTCTTGATCTATCCCTATAGATCTTGATGCTCAATATGTAAGTAGCTTCACCGAGGTCTTTCTTTGAAAAAACTCCTTTCAAACACTCCTTTATGCTTTGCAGAATAATTCTACATTATTTCCGATCAACAATATGTCATTCACATATACTTATCAGAAATGTTGTAGTGCTCCCACTCACTTTCTTGTAAATACAGGCTTCACCGTAAGTCTGTATAAAACTATATGCTTTGATCATACTATCAAAGCGTTTATTCCAACTCCGAGAGGCTTGCACCAGTCCATAAATGGATCGCTGGAGCTTGCACACTTTGTTAGCTCCTTTTGGATCGACAAAACCTTCCGGCTGCATCATATACAACTCTTCTTCCAGAAATCCATTCAGGAATGCAGTTTTGACATCCATTTGCCAAATTTCATAATCATAAAATGCGGCAATTGCTAACATGATTCGGACAGACTTAAGCATCACTACGGGTGAGAAGGTCTCATCGTTGTCAACCCCTTGAACTTGTCGAAAACCTTTTGCGACAAGTCAAGCTTTGTAGACAGTAATATTACCGTCAGCGTCAGTCTTCTTCTTGAAGATCCATTTATTCTCAATTGCTTGTCGATCATCAGGCAGTCAACCAAAGTCCATACTTTGTTCTCATACATGGATCCCATCTCAGATTTCATGGCCTCAAACCATTTCGCGGAATCTGGGCTCATCATCGCTTCCTCATAGTTCGCAAGTTCGTCATGGTCTAGTAACATGACTTCCAGAACAGGATTACCGTATCACTCTAGTGGGGATCTCACTCTTGTTTACCTATGAGATTCGGTAGTAACTTGATCTGAAGTTTCATGATCAATATCATTAGCTTCCTCACTAATTAGTGTAGGTGTCACAGAAACTGGTTTCTTTGATGTACTACTTTCCAATAAGGGAGTAGGTACAGTTACCTCATCAAGTTCTACTTTCCTCCCACTCACTTGTTTCGAGAGAAACTCCTTCTCCAGAAAGTTTCCGAATCTAGCAACAAAAGTCTTGCCTTCGGATCTGTGATAGAAGGTGTATCCAATAGTCTCCTTTGGATATCCTATGAAGACACATTTCTCCGATTCGGGTTCGAGCTTATCAGGTTGAAGCTTTTTCACATAAGCATCGCAGCCCCAAACTTTCAGAAATGACAACTTTGGTTTCTTGCTAAACCACAGTTCATATAGTGTCGTCTCAACGGATTTAGATGGTGCCCTATTTAACGTGAATGCAGCTGTCTCTAATGCATAACCCCAAAACAATACTGGTAAATCGGTAAGAAACATCGTAGATTGTACTATATCCAATAAAGTACGTTTATGACGTTCGGACACACCATTATGCTGTGGTGTTCCAGGTGGCATGAATTTGTGAAACTATTCCACATTGTTTTAATTGAAGACCAAACACGTAACTCAAATATTTGTCTCCGTGATCAGATTATAGAAACCTTATTTTCTTGTCACGATGATTTTCCACTTCACTCTGAAATTCGTTGAACTTTTCAAATGTTTGAGACTTATGTTTCTTCAAGTAGATATACCCATATCTGCTCAAATCATCTGGGAAGGTCAGAAAATAATGATACCCTCCGCGAGCCTTAACACTCATCGGATCGCATACATCAGTATGTATTTATTTCCAATAAGTCAGTTGCTCGCTCCATAGTTCCGGAGAACGGCGTTTTAGTCATCTGGCCCATGAGGCATGGTTCGCAAGCATCAAGTGATTCATAATCAAGTGATTCCAAAAACCCATCAGCATGGAGTTTCTTCATGCGCTTTACACCAATATGAACTAAACGGCAGTGCCACAAATAAGTTGCACTATCATTATTAACTTTGCATATTTTGGTTTCAATATTATGATTATGTGTATCACTACGATCGAGATCCAACGAACTATTTTCATTGGGTGTGTAACCATATAAGGTTTTATTCATGTAAACAGAACAAAAATTTATTCACTTACTTAAATGAACAACCGTATTACAATAAACATGATCTAATCATATTCATGCTCAATGCAAACACCAAATAACACTTATTCAGGTTCAACACTAATCCCGAAAGTATAGGAAGTGTGCGATGATGATCATATCAATCTTGGAACCACTTCCAACACACATCATCACTTCACCCTTAACTAGTCTCTATTTATTCTGCAACTCCCGTTACGAGTTACGAATCTTAGCAACTGAACTAGTATCAAATACTGAGGGGTTGCTATAAACACTAGTAAAGTACACATGAATAACATGTATATCAAATATACTTATGTTCACTTTGCCATCCTTCTTATCTGCCAATCACTTGGGGTAGTTCCGCTTCCAGTGACCAATCCCTTTGCAGTAGAAACACTTAGTCTCGGGCTTAGGACCAGACTTGGGCTTCTTCACTTGAGCAGCAACTTGCTTGCTGTTCTTCTTGAAGTTCCCCTTCTTCCCTCTGCCCTTTTCTTGAAACTAGTGGTCTTGTCTACCATCAACACTTGATGTTTTTCTCGATTTCTACCTTCGTCAATTTCCGCATTACGAAGAGCTTGGGAATCATTTTCGTTATCCCTTGCATATCATAGTTCATCACGAAGTTCTACTAACTTGGTGATGGTGACTAGAGAATTCTGTCAATCACTATCTTATCTGGAAGATTAACCCCCACTTGATTCAAGCGATTGTAGTACCCAGACAATCTGAGCACATGCTCACTAGTTGAGCGATTCTCCTCCATCTTTTAGCTATAGGACTTGTTGGAGACTTCATATCTCTCAATTCGGGTATTTTCTTGAAATATTAACTTCAACTCCTGGAACATCTCATATGGTCCATGACGTTCAAAACGTCTTTGAAGTCCCGATTCTAAGCCATTAAGCATGGTGCACTAAACTATCAAGTAGTCATCATATTGAGCTAGCTAAACGTTCATAACGTCTGCATCTACTCCTGCAATAGGTCTGTCACCTAGCGGTGCATCAAGGACATAATTCTTCTGTGCAACAATGAGGATAAACCTCAGATCACGGATCCAATCCGCATCATTGCTACTAATATCTTTCAACACAATTTTCTCTAGGAACATATCAAAATAAACACAGGGAAGCAACAATGCGAGCTATTCATCTACAACATAGATATGCTAATACTACCAAGACTAAGTTCATGATAAATTAAAGTTCAATTAATCATATTACTTAAAGAACTCCCACTTAGATAGACATCCCTCTAATCCTCTAAGTGATTACGTCATCCAAATCAACTAAACCATGTCCGATCATCACGTGAGATGGAGTAGTTTCATTGGTGAACATCACTATGTTGATCATATCTACTATATGATTCACGCTCGACCTTTGGGTCTCCGTTTCCGAGGCCATATCTGTATATGCTTGGCTCGTCAAGTATAACCTGAGTATTCCGCGTGTGCAACTGTTTTGCACCCGTTGTATTTGAACGTAGAGCCTATCACACCCGATCATCACGTGGTGTCTCAGCACGAAGAACTTTCGCAACGGTGCATACTCAGGGAGAACACTTCTTGATAATTAGTGAGAGATCATCTAATAATGCTACCGTCAATCAAAGCAAGATAAGATGCATAAAAGATAAACATCACATGCAATCAATATAAGTGATATGATATGGCCATCATCATCTTGTGCTTGTGATCTCCATCTCCGAAGCACCGTCATGATCACCATCGTCACCGGCGCGACACCTTGATCTCCATCGTAGCATCGTTGTCGTCTCGCCAATCTTATACTTCCACGACTATCGCTACCGCTTAGTGATAAAGTAAAGCATTACAGCACGATTGCATTGCATACAATAAAGCGACAACCATATGGCTCCTGCCAGTTGCCGATAACTCGGTTACAAAACATGATCATCTCATACAATAAAATTTAGCATCATGTCCTGACCATATCACATCACAACATGCCCTGCAAAAACAAGTTAGATGTCCTCTACTTTGTTGTTGCAAGTTTTACGTGGCTGCTACGGGCTTAAACAAGAACCAATCTTACCTACGCATCAAAACCACAACGATAGTTTGTCAAGTTGGTGCTGTTTTAACCTTCGCAAGGACCGGGCGTAGCCACACTTGGTTCAACTAAAGTTGGAGAAACCGTCACCCGCAAGCCACCTATGTGCAAAGCACGTCGGGAGAACCGGTCTCGCATAAGCGTACGCTTAATGTCGGTCCGGGCCGCTTCGTCCAACAATACCGCCAAACCAAAGTATGACATGATGGTAAGCAGTATGACTTATATCGCACACAACTCACTTGTGTTCTACTCGTGCATATAACATCAACACATAAAACCTAGGCTCGGATGCCACTGTTGGGTTTCGTAGTAATTTCAAAAAAATTCCTACGCACACGCAAGATCATGGTGATGCATAGCAACGAGAGGGGGAGAGTGTGATCTACGTACCCTTGTAGATCGACAACGGAAGCGTTAACTTGGTTGATGTAGTCGTACGTCTCCACGGCCCGACTGATCAAGCACCGAAACTACGGCACCTCCGAGTTCTAGCACATGTTCAGCTCGATGACGATCCCCGGACTCCGATCCAGCAAAGTGTCGGGGAAGAGTTCCGTCAGCACGACGGCGTAGTGACGATCTTGATGTACTACCGTCGCAGGGCTTCGCCTAAGCACCGCTACAATATTATCGAGGACTATGGTGGAAGGAGGCACCGCACACGGCTAAGAATATGATCACGTGGATCAACTTGTGTCTCTGGGGTGCCCCCTGCCCCCGTATATAAAGGAGTGGAGGAGGGGAGGGCCGGCCCTCTCTATGGCGCACCCTAGGGGAGTCCTACTCCCACCGGGAGTAGGATTCCCCCTTTCCTAGTCCAACTAGGAGTCCTTCCATGTAGTAGGAGTAGGAAACAAGGAAGGGGCGCAGCCACTC
>NC_041390.1:320561047-320568361 GCF_002162155.2 Triticum dicoccoides
CTGCCGTAGGCAGCTCCTCTCTCTTTCCCGTATGGCCCAATAAGGCCCAATACTTCTCCCGGCGAATTCCCGTAACTCTCCGGTACTCCGAAAATACCCGAACCACTCGGAACCTTTAGGATGTCCGAATATAGTCGTCCAATATATCGATGTTTACGTCTTGTCCATTTCAAGACTCCTCGTCATGTCCCCGATCTCATCCGGGACTCCAAACTTCTTCGGTACATCAAAACTCATAAACTCATTATATAACTGTCATCGAAACCTTAAGCGTGTGGACCCTACGGGTTCGAGAACAATGTAGACATGACTGAGACATGTCTCTGGTAAATAACCAATAGCGGAACCTGGATGCTCATATTGGCTCCTACATATTCTACGAAGATCTTTTATCGGTCAGACCGCATAACAACATACGTTGTTCCCTTTGTCATCGGTATGTTACTTGCCTGAGATTCGATCGTCGGTATCCTATACCTAGTTCAATCTCGTTACCGGCAAGTCTCTTTACTCGTTCCGTAATCCATCATCCCGCAACTAACTCATTAGTCGCAATGCTTGCAAGGTTTATGTGATGTGCATTACCGAGAGGGCCCAGAGATACCTCTCCGACAATCGGAGTGACAAATCCTAATCTCAAAATACGCCAACCCAACATGTACCTTTGGAGACACCTGTAGAGCACCTTTATAATCACCCAGTTACGTTGTGACGTTTGGTAGCACACAAACTGTTCCTCCGGCAAACGGGAGTTGCATAATCTCATAGTCATAGGAACATGTATAAGTCATGAAGAAAGCAATAGCAACATACTAAACGATCGGGTGCTAAGCTAATGGAATGGGTCATGTCAATCAGATCATTCACCTAATGATGTGATCCCGTTAATCAAATAACAACTCTTTGTCCATGGTTAGGAAACATAACCATCTTTGATTAACGAGCTAGTCAAGTAGAGGCATACTAGTGACACTCTGTTTGTCTATGTATTCACACATGTATTATGTTTCCGGTTAATACAATTCTAGCATGAATAATAAACATTTATCATGGTATAAGGAAATAAATAATAACTTTATCATTGCCTCTAGGGCATATTTCCTTCATGAAGCTGGCTGTAGGGCACTTGGAGGTTGTTGAATGATTCCACGGACAGGACGTTGAGCCCTGCCCCGCTATCGATGAGGGTCTTAGTGACCACCACGTTGCTGATGATTGGGGAACAAAGCATCGGGAGGACTCTGGCTGTAGCCGCACACTTGAGCTGATCTGCTGAGCTGAACGTGATGGTGCACGCTGACCACCTGAGAGAGCCCGTGGCTTCGAGCCTGGGGAGGATTGCGTTCACTTTGCGGGCGAACTGCTTGAAGATGCGCTGAGAGGATGGGGCTTGTGCCCCGCCCAAGATGCAGGCGATCGCGCACGGCTCCTGGAAGCCCCCAGCCCCCTCGTCCTGGTGGCGGTCTTCGTTTCTCCTTGGCTGCGGTGGCAGCGGTGGGAGGCCTGTGTTGCCTTGCGGGCGATCCTCGCGAGGCGGAACCCTCCAGTATCCCTCGCGAGGCTGATCCCTCCAGCCTCCCTCGCGAGGCGGGTCTTGCCAGCGATCCTCGCGAGGTTGATCGCGCCACCCTTGGCGCGGGCCACTGTCTTCCCAGCATCCTGCGTTCCTTCCTCCTCCTCGGCCGTAGCCCCGGTCACTGCGGTTGGGGCGACGGCCGATCCTTCCTTCTCGCATAGCTTGGAGCTCTTGACATTCGTTGGTGTTGTGGGTGTGGAGGTCGTCGTACACACAGTACCGGCTGCCCTTGGAAGGTGTCTGGTTCTGCCGCAAGCATGGCAGCCCCCTTGCGCTTCACATCCTTGTCCTTGGGCTTCTTCTCATCTGGGTCTGCGGCAGGCAGATCGAGGAGGGAGAGACGCCCTTCCTCGGCTTTGGCGCACTTGGTTGCCAGGTTGAACAGTTCCAGGGAAGTGCACAGGTCTTCATGCATTGCCAGCTCTTCCTTCATCTTGACGTCGCGCACGCCGTCGGAGAAGGCCGAGATGATGGCCTCCTCAGTCACCTTGGGAATCTTGAGGCGCCCGTTGTTGAAGCGCTGCATGTACTTCTACAGGGTCTCCCCGGGCTGTTGCTTGATGCGGCGCATGTCGCTCACGGCGGGTGGCCGGTCGCGAGTGCCTTGGAAGTTGGCGATGAAACGGGTGAGCATCTCGTCCCAGGAGGAGATTGTGCCTGGATCCAGGTTCAGGAGCCAGGTGCGGGCCCCGTCCTTGAGAGCCATGGGGAACCAGTTCGCCATGACCTTCTCGTCTCCATTGGCAGCTTCGATGCCCAGCTCGTAGAGCTGGAGGAACTCCGCAGGGTCAGCCGTGCCGTCGTAGCGAGGAGGCAAGTCTGGCTTGAACTTGCCGGGCCACGCGACGTTGCGTAGCTCGGCGGTGAAGGCGCGACAGCCTGCTGTGGCCACGGGAGGCCTTGGATGACGGGGAACTTGGTCTTGCATGTCCCCACGCATTGCAGCTAGGAGCAGCGCGGGGTCTTGACGCGCGGGAGCGGGAGCATGGTCGCGACGTGCTGGAGCAGGGAGCGCCCGGGCAGCTTCTTGCGGGCGAGGGACTTCTTGACAGCTCTGCTCTTGCTGCGCTGGTGCCTGACGGAGCGGGTTCCGCCCAGGGGCAATGCGCCTTGGAGCCATGGCGCCTTCCTGAGAAGGAGGCGGCCGGGGCACCGCCGGAGCATCATTGCCCGCGCGGCGCGGGGTGCGGTGCAGCGGAACGGACGGCGTAGGAGAGCCCCCTGCGGCACGGACGAGCTCAGCGACGCGGTCGAGCCATTCTTCATAGACGTCGTCGATGGGACGGTAGCGTAGGAGCTCGTTCGCCGCGATGAGTGCAGCCCGAGCCTCCATGGGCGCGCGGAGCGCGCGGTACGAAGAACCAGCTGGGGTGAGCGAGGGAGTTGCGGTGCGGCCGTCTTGCCGCACGGACGGATGCTGGGACGATGCTTGTTGCTCGTGCCCCACCGGGCTGGTGGCGGCGTTGACGGCAGGTGACGGGGAACGGCAAGGATGCCCGTCGACAGGGGCCGTCTGAGCGACGCGGGCAGCGAGCGCGGCCCGCCGCTCGGCGCGGGCCTGACGAGCATCAGACATGGGCATGATGGTCGGAGGAGAATGGGGCGGTGGAAGACGTATCCCGACGCACCCCTACCTGGCACGCCAAATGTTGGATTTCGGGTTCCGGAAGACCCTTGAGGTTCAAATGCTAGGGTGCGCACGGAGATTTCGACTCTTACCTACCTGCACTCCTCCGCCTTACTAGGATCTAAACAAAGTAAAGAACAACACAAGAGACATAGGGTTTATACTGGTTCGGGCCACCGTTGTGGTGTAATACCGTACTCCAGTGTGTGGTGTGGTGGATTGCCTCTTGGGCTGATGATGATGAACAATACAAGGAAGAACAGCCTCGCGAGGGTCTGCTCTTGGCTGGGGCGATGAACTGCTGGGAGGAGCTCAGTCACCCCTCTTTCTCTCTCTCTACCTGACCTTCTCTATCTTTCCCACTCTCTGGCCAGCTCTTTCTTCCCCAGCCTCTAGCCTCTCTCTCCTTCTCTTTTTTTCTGTCTGTTGGTGGCTGGTCCTATTTATAGAAGCCCTGGTCCTCTTCCCAAATATCGAGCGGGAAGGGAGCCAACAATGGCGGGTTAATTTGAAGGGGGACAACTAGTATCAACTATCCTAACAAAAGTAGTCTTCGCCAGCGCAAAGCTCTGGTGATGACGCCGTCTTGGGCTCCACGATGACCTCTATCTCGTAGTCCTCCTATTCTTGGTCTCATTGCACCGAAATGGCACCCTTTGCCTGATGCATCGGTACTCCGCGGCTGCGCTTGCCCCTTTGCACCAAAGAGGAAGGGAGGACGCTGCGCGGGCTGGCACCCACCTGGCGCCCCCGGTCGTCATGGCTTGCGTTACAGGCACCTCGTGAGGTACCCCGCCTTGATCTCTCCGCCTCCTCGTGAGCCAGCCCGACGAGGCCGCACCTGAGGAAGCTCCGCGTCATCCGCCCCGTGAGGCTTGGCCCCTCGCGAGGGTCTTGGGTTTGTGTTGGTGAAGATGGGCCGCGCTGGGCCCCCCTTTGAGCCACGCCGCAGGCCGCAGGCAGGCAAGTCTGGGGACCCCCGTTCCCAGAACACCGACAATCACGGGCATATACTATATACTTTACACTGTTACATTACTGGTGATACTGTTTCGAGATGGGGGCTGAAGGGGCAGGTGGCTCCATACAGGTAGTGGTGGGCCTGGGTTCCCGACGGCCCCCGACTGTTACTTTGTGGCAGAGCGACATGGTAGGTTGAGACCACCTAGGAGAGAGGTGGGCCTGGCCCTGGTCGGCGTTCGCGGTTATTTCAAGATAACATGTTTAATGAGATCTTGGTATTTGATCTGAGTCTGGCTACTGGCCTATACGCATTAACCATCTACACAGGGACAGTTATGGGCACTCGCGTCGTGGTATCAGCCGAAGCCTTCGTGATGTCAGCGACTGAGCGGCGCGTGCCAGGTTGGACCGCGTAACGCAACTTCCTTTGTAATGAAAGTTGCTAGGTCTGCTCTCCGGCCGCGCTACAAAGGGGATCGAGCGTGTTGGGAAATGTGGTGCACCCCTGCAGGGAAGTTAATCTATTCGAATAGTCGTGATCTTCGGTAACAGGACGACTTGGAGTTGTACCTTGACCTTATGACAACTATAACTGGATACTTAATAAAGCACACCCTTCCAAGTGCCAGATACAACCCGGTGGTCGCTCTCTAATAGGGCGACGAGGAGAGGATCGCCGGGTTGGATTATGCTACACGATGCTACTTGGTGGACTTACCTTCTGCTCTCGTCTACATGCTGCAAATGGAGGTGGCCAGAAGCATAGTCTTTGATAGGACTAGTTATCCCCCTCTTATTCCGGCATTCTGCAGTTCAGTCCACATATGACAGCATTATTCCATTTGATACCAATGCATACATATGTAGTGTAGCTCCTTGCTTGCGAGTACTTTGGATGAGTACTCACGGTTGCTTTGCTCCCCCTTTTCCCCCTTCATGTACCTGATTGCTGCGACCAGACGTTGGAGTCCAAGAGCTAGACGCCACCGTTCACGATGACTCCTACTACACTGGAGGTGCCTACTACTACGTGCAGCCCGCTGTCGATGACCAGGAGTAGTTTAGGAGGATCCCAGGCAGGAGGCCTACGACTCTTTCGATCTATATCCCAGTTTGTGCTAGCCTTCTTAAGGCAAACTTGTTTAACTTATTTCTGTACTCAGATATTGTTGCTTCCACTGACTCATCTATGATCGAGCTCTTATATTCGAGCCTTCGAGGCCCCTGGCTTGTAATATGATGCTTGTATGACTTATTTTATTTGTAGAGTTGTGTTGTGATATCTTCCAGTGAGTCCCTGATCTTGATCGTACACGTTTGCGTGTATGATTAGTGTACAATTGAATCGGGGGCGTCACAGGGGCGTCGGTTGGGCGGCTCGGGGTGGGGTGGGGGTGGGGGTGGATGAAGCGTCTCCAGTGAGGAGTACGAATGAGCCGCTGTAGATGCCCTGCGGTTGATGAGAGTACCGGTGAAGCAGATCCGACGCCGTAGACAAGGCCAACACTGAATGGGCTGTGGTACAGTGGTGGATAAGCAGTCTACTTATTTCTAGGGGAGGTGGGAGGGTTAGATGCGGCCGCAGAAGCAGATCCGCAAGTTGGACGCCGCTGGCAGTGAATGGACTATGGTACGCTGGTGGATGAGCAGTCTAGGGTTTCAAGAGGGGAGGGGAGAAAGGCCGATGAAGTACGGACGGCGTGATGTGAGATGCTCTAGTGCTGTGGAGTTAGTCGTTTTTGCGGGAGGGGAGAGGAAATGGGGGTGCCGTGTAGTGGGGGATCCGGAAGTTACCAAAGCAACCCCGACCTATTATGTAGATGAGGGCGGTATTATAACTGTTGGTTTCCGTGCACCAAGGACAAAAGGGGAATTTCGCATGCTAAAGACTAAGGTGGCGGAAATTTTAGAAGGATGCGGGAGATTTTGCCGCCTGCGGGATCGTTCGTATCTAGTTTCAACTAATTTTGGACTGTGCTAGCGGGAAGGTCATGCGAGACTGTGTACAGGGGCACGCGTCAGCAGTTAATAACTGGTGTGAAGTCCACCCCAGAAAAAAAGACAATAACTCGGGATGATGTGCCCATAACTTGGACGTTCACACGGGCACGGCCAATCGTACGGTTGTAGTGACGCGTTCACAAAAAAGGGTTTAAACGCTCAGCCTATGTATTTCTTGTGTAAATAAATAATTGAGTGCAATTTGTTATTTACTTTAAACATACTGTATTGACGTGTTAGTGTAGAGGCGCACAAAAAGAAATGGATATTGTAGTCCACTACTTAAAAGTGTAACCTCATATGATTACATAGCCTCCATTTCATAAATTGCGTACCCGTTGAATTCATATATGAATATTACATATATTACTTCATAATAGAACCATAAATCACCCAAGACTAATGATTTTGAATGCAAGAGTAACAATGGTGCATGCACATGATAGCTACATTGGTTGTTTGAAGAAACATCACTATAACTTTGGCATGCACAACTGAAAAGGTTTATTTAAATAGAAAAAAATAGTATATGTGAGTGTCCAACCTTTATAGCGTTGAATCAATATTGTACCTTTGGCCACGATACGAAGTAGATATTGATTTATGTTCAAGCGATGCACGTCCACGATCGCTAGATAGTGATACATGAATGAATTGTGCAATCTCTCTCACACGCATACATATCTCATTTCCCTGTGGGCATCGGAATCACACATGCGCACTTCGTGTATTTCTCTCCCTCCGTCAAGGTTAGAATTCGTCTTTCTACCCGTCCTACAAGTCTCTCAGACAGAAACACACACGCTCTCTCTATCGAGCACGCCCACCCCTTTAATTCCGCCCACCCACAGCCACTGATGTCTCAAAGTATAATAATGTCTCTCACACATATGCCTAAGGTTAACTCGAGTTCCGGAACCATATGAATACATACAATGGGATTCTAGCAGAGCACCTTTTTTTACATTTCGCCCTCTCCCTCTCTCTCTCCCTCTCTCTCTCTCTCTCCCTCCCTCCCTCTCTCCCTCTCTCTCTCTCTCTCTCTCTCTCTCTCTCTTTCTCTCTCCCTCTCTCTCTCTCTCTCTCTCTCTCTCTCTCTTTCTCTCAGACACACACGCTCACACGCGCGCACACACACATTATTTCT
>NC_041390.1:320569273-320613263 GCF_002162155.2 Triticum dicoccoides
CACCCCAGCAATGACAGCAGAAGGGTGACAACTCGATCTGATCATAATCTGTCAATTTGTTTCTCTCTCGAACATTGTGTCTCTGTTCCTCGCTCAGTAGCCCCCTCGATATGTAGACTTCTCGCGCGCGCACAACTGTAGTGACGATGACGCTGAACCCAGTGTGCCTCGTTTTTACCGGCCTCATGTGATAGTTTTCACCCTGTTTCTCTGTTAATTAACAAGGCAACCTTTTCTTTGTTACTACTAGTGAATCTGAAATCATTCGGGGGAGACATAAAATATATCACTTCAACCCAATTATCGTAGTAACTATTTTAAAAGAAACTAGCTAGATGCATGTGCGTTGCACGGAACATCAAGATGCATTTGTATGAGTACTTTATCTTGTGAGAGAAAAGGTTGAATGAGGGAAGGTCGTATTTGCGAACGTGGAGAGGGGTGTGGGTATATATTTTTGCAAAATTGCCATAGTTTTCTTCCTTCCGTTAGATATAAAAACGATGGCCTATATTGCGGGATGGCACACACACCATCATCACCAACTCTCTTTTCTACTCCCTCTATTCCTAAATATTTGTCTTTTTAGAGATTTCAACAACTGACTACATATGGAGCAAAAAGTGTGAATCTACAATCTAAAATATGTCTACATACACATCTGTATGTGGTAGTCCATTTGAATCTGAAAAAGACAAATATTTAGGAACAGATGGAGTATAAGAGTAGACATGGAGATATATCTCCAACATGGTCTACAACAAAAATGTGCTGGACTCGTTAGCGCCGGATGCTCGCAACGCGATGACATGAGTTCGAATTATGTCTTTAACTTTAGATTTTTATATTATATATTACTTATTTAATATATACTTCTTTCGCAACTGTACTGACAGTGGAACCCACAGAGGACTTAGAATAAAGATTAAGGATGGACTTGTTTCTTTTTAATTATGTCTTTAACTTTTTATAGAGGGACAATCATACACGCAATTAACTCAACTGGATTGGATGTCACTCTATTATTTCCAGCATAAGAGCATCTCCAACGGCAGCTGGCAAATTTCCTCCCGCTTCCTTCCGCGGAGGACGACATCAAACGCCAGCAGCATACATTTTCACAACTCTAACCAACCAGATGAAATTCATGCAAACATGGACTGATTTCATATAAGCATGAAGGATTTTGTATAAAAAAGCCAGATCTTCATATAAACATGATGGATTTCGTTACATTTACATGAACTAAGCGGTGCCAATCCGGCTCTCTTGCTATAATTAGTAATCCCTTCGTCCGGAAATACTTTTCCTAGAAATGGATGTATCTAGACTTATTTTAGTTATAGATACACACAATTTATCCATTCTTAGAACAAAAATTTCCTGCCAGCTAGAGAGGGAGTACATAATCTAAATGGCCGCCCGTGGATCCCTTTGCCTTCCTCATGTCCGGCAGACACTTTGCGGGGTCGACGAAGGTCCTCAGAAGAGACGAAGTAGCAAAGAAACCACCTGAATGTGCAGTCATCGCCTCAGCAGTGGCCTTCATGGGATCCAAGTGGCGGCGGCCTCCCGTGTTCTACCTCTCCTCGATGATGGCGGCAGACACGGAGAAGCTAGCCACCGACTCATCGCTCTCCACGCACCCGGCTTCTGTCTCTGCCTGCATGGCGCTGCCGCAGGCACGGGAAGCGCGCCCACTAACACAGGAGGAGCGGCACCGCATACACTGGTGGCGCGGTACGACGCGACAGCGATGACACCCGTACCGGTGTGCTCGCCGCCGTCCTGGTGTGGAGCAACTCGCCACTCCTCATCGAGCTGAACTGGAGCGGCGAGTTGCTGAACCACGCTCCTTCTTGGGCCAGCAACTGGCTCCGTCGGGCCAAGCGAGGTTGGTGAAGCACCGAGCAGCCTCACCCGTATCCGGAGGGCTCGGCGGGGCACCCAGCCGGGTAATATGCCGGAGAACGACTCCTCGAAAGCCATCGGAAGAGTGGAGAAAATGGTGAAGGAGGAGATGGGGGAGTGGCGGAGGGGTGCGATTCTTGCCCGCTGTCTGTCTAGCCTCGTGTAAATAGAGTGCGGACGGCAGGAGCTTGGCTAGCGTCTGGCCTCGTTTAAACTGAGGGCGGACGGGAGGAGCTCGGCCGGTGTTGCGTTTAATTCCATCCCGCTCATGAATGGACGTGCGGCCAAAGTAGGTTTCTCGGTTTGCATGCGGGTTTAACGACGGGGTTTGATGGAGGCGAGGAGGCGTGTTTAGCCGGGCGTGCAGCAAGCGGCGCAGTACTATTTTATTTGACAGCGGGCGGCGCAGTTCCTGATACGGCTTTAATGCAGACAAGGGAGGGAGTAGCAGTTCCCAAAATGTTGAACGACCAATGCATTGTCCTTTAATTAATGCATGAGGGAAGTAATGGGAGGAGGACCGGGAAAAGAGGATGCACGATGTGAATGCAACGCAGTTTGCCCTCATATAAAGGCGCCCCTCCATTCCAATGCATCTACCACATTGTACGCACCTAAGCATTTGCCTAATCACCTACACTAAGTGCAAAAGAGCTCACTCCAGACCCATAGCAGCGATGCACACGAGCGGCCAGCAGTTGTGCCAGATGGCACGACGTCAGCCTGCACCATGGTGTCGAGGATCATCTCCAGACGGTGTTGGAGACCGGCTGGTGATGGCTGCTGTCAATGCCAACTACGACTCTGAGTTGGACCAGATGATCGTTGCCACCACCAACAGGTTCACCGTCCTCAAGAACCTCGCGGACGACACCGCCGTACTCCTCCAGCCCGCGCACCTGGACTCTTCATTGACTGCCACCCTAATCGGCCTCCATGGCCACAACCTCTTTCAAGCATGGTGGCCCTGCGACTGCCCGCCGACGCCATGAAGACTGTCCACCTGGAGCTCGCGCTCGCCACGAGGCGCCTCGCCCTACAAGAATTCGTCGACCTACACATCCACATGTACGAGCAAATCATGTACATAGGTATCTACAAGGCCAGTGAGGACGCTACGACATTAGCCTTCCTCAACCGGCTGGACGCCTTGGATGCCTTTGCTGAGAAGCACCTCGACCTCGCCACAAAAGCCGCCGCTCCTTAGCCGCCGGTCGGTGGCCCGACGGACTAAGTTGAGGAGGAGGAGGTCGTACGTTGATGGATGCATCTTTCTTCTTGCCTTCTGTAACCACCACAGCGATCGCATCGTCATCGTGGCCTTAATTCTTATTGCATTGTTGCATTCTTGTTCCAGTCAATACTGACATGTGCGATCCCTTTGCTTAATTATATGCATCACTGTAACTAGTACTCCATCCGTCAATTTATAAGTTGTGCTTACCTTTTCCATCAACTTCGTGCAACACGAGGGCATCTTGCTAGAAACACTAGAACATGTCGGACCGCGTGTGACCAAACCGATGATGCGCCAACCTAGCTACTACGTACCCTGCTTATCTGGCGAAATAGCCCCGCCCTAGCATTTCCAATCGTTATTTCTATCTATCGATCGTGCCAAGGAGCAGAACCAAAATGTTACAATTTATACATGTTTCTCTACTCCTACTCCTATAAAAGACTCAGTTGGTGATGGTGGTGTGTCTGCCATCCATCGTTTCTGACCATTAGATCTGCATCTAACGATTGTGAGGTAAGTTGTGGCATTTTTGCAACAATAGCTCACTTCTCTGCTCCAATTTGCAGAAACCCCTTATTATCTTGAAAGCAACCACATCCCTACCTCACCTCATCAAAACAACATGAGAAATATATACTCCTATAAAAGACTCAGTTTGTGATGGTGGTGTGTGTGTGCCATCCGTCGTTTATAACCATTAGATCTACATCTAATGGCTGTGAGGTAAGTTGTGGCATTTTTGCAACAATAGCCCACTTCTCTTCTCCAATTTGCAGAAAACCCCTTGTTATCTTGAAAGCAACCACATCCCTCCCTCACCTCATCAAAACAGCCTGAGAAAAGTATATCTCTACTCTTATAAGAAACAGAGTTGGTGATGATGGTGTGCCCGCCATCCTGCAATATAGGTTGTCCGATCTATATCGGACGGATAGGAAGGAAACTATAGCAATTTTGCAGAAAGATACCCGCACCCCTCATCACATTTGCATATAAGGCCTTCCAACGTTCATCATTATCTCCCACAAGATAAACTACTCATATAAATGCATCTTGATGTTCCGTGCAACGCACGGGCATCTTGCTAGTACTCCCATAAAAGACTCAGTTGGTGATGGTGGTGTGTCTGCCATCCGTCGTTTCTGACCATTAGATCTGCATCTAACGGCTGTGAGGTAAGTTGTGGCATTTTTGCAACAATAGCCCACTTCTCTGCTCCAATTTGCCGAAAACCCCTTATTACATTGAAAGCAACCACAACCCTCCCTCACCTCATAAAAACAGCATGAGAAATATATTTTGAGTGAAAAGTACTGCCTCCGCTCCTAAATATTGTCTTTCTAGAGATTTTAATAAGTGACTACACACGGAGCAAAATGAGCAAATCTACACTTCAAAATATGTCTATATAATCCGTATGTGATAGTCCATTTGAAATCTCTAAAAAGATAAATATTTAGGAAGAGAGGGAGTAATATATTAGGAGTATATCAAAACAAGAGTGATTTCTTTCAAGTTTGTGAACAAGTACCACCATTCTACTACTTTGGATTCATCGCAACGCACGGACACATTGCTGGTAAAAGGAAAAGGTCTGCCGCATTCGCGTTACACTCCCCCACACTCGCCCGAGAATCGGGAGTACTCACAGCCCATCCGACATGACACATAGCTTAGGGAAGGCGTGATGCCTAGCATTTTCACTTTCATGTGGGATCGCCGTTGAGCAAACCGACTATTGGCAAACCACACCCCACCCGCCGCCGGGTGGGAAAACAGAAACGAGGGGAAGATCTCGCTGTAGCACGGAAGCCAAGAAATTTGGTGTCAGATGGGGCTCGTTGATAGAGTAGGAGCATTCTATACTACTCTACTCCTACTAGTACCAAGTTTGTAGTACTATACAACTAGTACTACCACTATACAGCTAGTAGGTACGTGCACGGCACTCCATCGTAGGAACAAAAAACGGGAAGATCTTGTTTTGGGTGATTTATCTTTTTTTCAGTCAACGTAGTATGAATAATATGATGTGGGGGCACCCATTAAGCTTATGCGGCTTTGTTGCATGGCTAAGAAATGTTAGGGAAAAATAAATAGATAATGTGTTTAGGGTGCACTCCACTAAACAGATATACTTTGGATCCATTGCAACGGGCCGACACATCTATATCTATACCCCCTATATAGTGTGTGAATAACATTAAAAGTTGGTCGTTGGATGAAGCCAATCCGACGGTACAAAGATGGCAAATCCGAGCATGACTGGCCGTTGGATATCATCTACATTCCACCAGATTCTGCCACATGTAGAATCTACAAGACTCCATGGTTCAACTTCATTCATGACTTGGCAATAAGTTGAGTCTGCCGCATTATGCGGCTTGGTTCAACTAAGTTTAGGCAAAGTGTGTCTGCCGCAAAAAATGTGGCTAACAAAATGGCCACCACAAGTGTGGCATGATTTGGCAATAAGTTGAGTCTATGACATGTGGACCATGTAGCTAGAAAAGTGTGGCAAGCCACAAGTGTAGCAATGAACCAAACACATGCCTGGTGTGTTTGGTAGGGTGATGAAGGGTGCATGATCCCAAGAGTTCCCTTCTCGACCCACTTTTGGGTGTTTGGTAGAGTGTATGGAGGGTGCATGAGTCCACACTATATTAGCACAAATACACTAGAAGCATGCATGAAGAGAGCATACATGAAGAGGGGTGTTGAGTTGAGCATGCATGAAGAGGGAACAACTATGATGAGACGAGAATGCAACAAAACACACTTGTGGCACGCCTAAGCTTAGGCATGGCAACCTTAGGCTGCAAACAAAACCATAACTTTGAAAGTTGGTTGTTGGACGAAGCCAATCCAACGGTACAAAGATGGCAAATCCGAGCACTACAGGCCCTTGGATATCATCTACATTCCACCAGATTTTGCCACATGTAGAATCTAGAAGACTCCACATGTAGAATCATAATGCACAAACCACCAGAATCTCATGCGTGCAATGCACGTGTACCTTACTAGTAGTTGTTAGTAGTAAGAAACAAATTTCAGGTTTGGCAGGAGCTCGTACTGCGGGAGCACCACAAGGCCTGCCGCAGGAGTTACATTTCCCTCTCGGGGCCCATGGGACCGAAGTTCAATGGCTTAGTGCCCGTCCTATGAGTCAATGATATGCGGACCTGAAATGCGGCTAGCCCACATGTAATTCTCATGGTGGTGGTGTGGTTCGCGACTCACTCGTTCAAGATGAATAGGCCAGTGGTGGCGTGGTCGTGGTGAGGGTGCCACAGCTGGGCATTGGGGCGTTATGAGGCGTAGATGGCCACACCGGCGGGTATTACTATAGTACAGAAGTACTCCAGCTGAGGATTGATGCCTGGGACGAAATGTGTCACAGCCGCTAGATGAAAATTCGATGGTGCGGGAGTACGGATCAGAGCACAGCAGCGAAGCAGGCAAACCACGTCCAATCGGGTGTGGCTGTGGTAGAAAGTTGATGGCTGCCGTAGTTCAGTTGGCCCGCATGTCATGCACACAAAGGCAGAGGAGCGGTGGGGCCGAGAGGGATGAGGCGCACGTCGGGGGGATGAGGATCCCCTGACGTGAACAATCCTACCATTCTATCACTAACATGTGGGACCCGCAAGTGTGGGTCCCACCAGTCAATGAAGGAAAGGCAGGGTAAGGTAGTGATAGCCACGTCAGAGGATCCATGTCCACGTTGGGGGACGCCATGCTTACAGGTAGGGTTGGAGCAGCGTTGTGGGAATCGCGTGTGGGTGTGGCAGTGGTAGAAACAAGAAACATGATGGTCGCCATGGTTCAACTTCCATGGACAAGCTGTCATGTCTGCTGCCACATGTATATCAAAACTAGAGTGTTTATATTTCAAGCACGTGAACAAGTATTATTCTACTACTTTGGATCCATTGCAACGCACGGGCCAACACATTGGTAGTAGTAGTGTCTATCTCTATCTCTAGAGGCCTTCCCTCGTTCATCCTTTTCTCTCACAAGATAAACGACTCATACAAATGCATCTTGATGTTCCGTGGTGACAAACCAGGGGACTTGTTTCGTATGGGAGACATCCTACGATATACTCCCTCTCTCGCAGTTTATTTGTTTTGAATCTTTTCGTTTTATAAGTTTCAAATTAAAATTTAGAGGGGCAGTGGGGCCGAGATGGGTGAGCCACAGGTCGGGGGACGTGTGGTGTCATGGGTTCATGCGGCCTCATGGGAATCGCGTGTGGCTGTGGTAGAAACTTGATGCTCGCCGCATTTAAGGTGGCCCACATGTCGTGCACACAAAGGCAGAGGGGCGGTGCGACCACATGATGGTCACCATAGATGAACTTCCATGGACAAGCTGTCATGTCTACGGACACATGCATTGCATACCGATCACTGGAAGGAGTAATAGAGAAAGCTAGGCAGATAAATAGTTCCTTATAGTCAAGCGGACCCATGCTACTACTTGTTCCAAAGACATGCACACCATCGAAATAGTCCATCTATATCAATATACATAGAGAGGGAATATTTTTTTACAAGAGAGGAAATAGTTCATCCATCCATAATGCCCTGCTGCTGGTGCAGCATCTTCTTCTTCTACTTCTTCTTCTTCTTCTTCTTGTTCTCATTTTCTGTGGGAGACGGCTTCACAACAAGCTCTCTGTACCTTGCAGCTATCTCGAAACTCACACGGGCATCGAGGGCTGCATATGTTATCTGCTCATACGTCAAGGGATAATTCTCCCATCCAGACGACCTTAATGCTAGCACCTCATCACCCTTCTGAAGATTTATTCCGAGCACAAAATTTTCTATGTCGAATAGGGATGGTGTCGGTTTATCACAATCTTCTACAGGAATTTTTATTCTGGTTTGTAGGTCAGCGGTGCTTTTCAAATCAAGGTTGTGCGGCTCCAACTTCTGTTTGTGGCCTGCGATGGCTGCCACACAGAAGTATATGTCCTCCCGAGACAAGAAATCGTGAAGCTCACCTGGTATGGAGGGCGTTTGTATGATGTGGTACACCAAAACATCATCTTCGAGGCAGCTGAAGGACAGCGACGCGCTGGATCTTCCTAGTGGCACGCTCCATGTACTCTGCGTCGAGACTGTTGACATTCATCTCTACCTTTTGGAGGGAGTTGGATACATTGTTGATCCACTTCCGAACAACCCTTGGGTGGTCAGTGACTGTGGCAACTATGCTCAACGAGCCTTCGACGAGGACATGTTGGACGCTAAAAACCTGCATCTCGATCTCTTTCTCCATTTGGAACCACTGGACCGGAGGGCTATGGTTTGGAGAATTAGAATTAGATGGCTAGTATAACTAAAGAAGATGATTATTTATAGGGGCTTCGGAATTACTCTAGGAGGATGTGAAGAGGTTAAAACAATGTGAATGCAGTGTGGTTTGGATGCAAATGAAGATAAAGGAATAGTGAAAAAGCCAAGGAAAATCGGTTCCCGATGGAGAAGTAAATGGGAGAAGTTATGCACATGCATGAGGAGAGCTGTGGTGGTTTGACTGCTGCATGCAATGGATTGGACGAGCTCTTCGGTTGCCTTTTCTCTCTCCCACGTGCACAGAATGGCCCACTTGTATGCTACAGTTTATTGGCTGGAGTCTGGCTGCAGCTATTCATGCGTACGCTAATTAATGCTGTGAATGCGGGGCATGGAGGAAAATGGGCGTATGCAAAAGGGTATATACGCAGACTAATTAGAGAAATACTGAAAAAAGATATGCGCAGACAAAAGAGGACCGGAGGGAATACTACTCATGTTCCTACTACGGTTAAGGAATATGCGGTTATCCTCAAAAAAGAAAAGTCCTTCTTCGTGCTTCCGCATGCACGAGAATTTGGTTCTGCTCACAATATTGATGATAGCTGGAGGATGAAGTGAACCCAGAGGCATGCTAGCACGGGAGTGTACTCACGTTCCTACTACTCCTATCAGTAGTAGTAGTAGTACAACTGTGGTACAATTGATGGTCAAAATACTATTATTCATCTAGGAGAACTTTGTATTGAGATCCAAAGAGAGAGAAGAAGCCATCTAGCTAATAACTATGGACCCGAAGGTCTGTGGTAAACTACTCACACCTCATCAGAGAGGCTATGGTGTTGATGTAGAAGCCCATCGTGATTGAATCCCCCTCTGGCAAATAATCGAAAAAGGTCCCCAGATGGGATCTCACAGGTACAGAAGGTTGCGGCGGTGGAAAAGTGGTTTCGTGGCTCCCCTGGATGTTTTCAGGGTATAAGACTATATATAGGCGAAAGAAGTAGGTCGGTGGAGCTGCGACCAACGAGGGTGGGGGGTGCACCAGCCCCCCCTGGGAATGCCGCCCTACCTTGTGGCTACCTCGCTGCTTCCTTGACGTCCATTTCGAGTCTCCTGGATCACGTTTGTTCCAAAGAAGATCCTCGCGAAGGATTCATTCCGTTTGGATTCCGTTTGATATTCCTTTTCTATGAAACACTGAAATAGGAAAAAATAGCAATTTGCATGAGGCTTTCGATTAATAGGTTAGTCCCAAAATAATATAAAAGTTTATAATAAAGCCCATAAACATACAAAACAGATAATATAATAGCATGGAACAATTAAAAATTATAGATACGTTGGAGACGTATCACGCCACACCCCTCCCGATCAACAGGACCCCGTTTCGACCGTAGGAGGTCCAAGAGAAGTCCGTTTCTTCCGTTTTGCGGTACGCCAGACCCCTCGTGATGAACAGGATCCCGTTTCGACCGTGGCCGGTCGAACACAAGGCCGTTTCCTCCGTTCTGCGGTATGCCAGGCCTCATTTCCATCGGCTATTCCATCCAAGTTGGTTGGCTCCCGATGAAAAGCACGCGTTCCATTGCCTCCTGATGAACACGACGCATTCTGTTGCCTCCCCTTGAACATGACGACGACGCAGTTTCTCCGTTCCGACCCAGCCATGTACACGATCCCTGGCCGTATGTATGCGTGAGTAGGCGTTCGAGACCCCGCCCGTATGTACGTACGTGGCCGTATTTTTTGGCGTGTGGTTGTATGTACGTGTACACAGTTTAGACGGGACGACCTGAACTGCTACCTAGGGGGGGGGGCTCTACTATGACATGTGCCGCTACTTACTCGGCCACGGTTCATCGTTGCAAAACGACCGATCGACCAGTATGTACGTACATGTTCGCGACCAGAATGACAACGCTACGTACGCTTCGACCAGGTAGGTCCCGACTGCCAGGCACTTACTTGCGTGCGAAGATGTAGCTGGTGGGTCCTAGCAGTCATGGGGCGAATCATTTTTTTACCCGTAATATGGACGCACTTCCTTGCATGCGAAGATGTAGCTGGTGGGTCCCAGCAGTCAGGGGAAACGTTTTTTTCGCGAAATACGGTGGCCCATCCGGTGGGTCCCTGCTGTCAGGTGGAGGAATCATTATTTTCTGCATAATAAGGAGGCACTTCCTTGATGCGGCCGTGGACCCAGCTGTCAGCCTCTCTACGTACAGTACTATTTCGATGGAAGCCGTTCCTTGACCACGTTGACCACACCGCATCGAGAGCACCAGGGCGGTGGATTATGGCGAGGCCTAGGAAGGGGCCACGCGGAGCCGGGGAAGGCGCGACAGTGGATGCCCATGCGGAGAGGAGTATGAGGGTTCACTAGTTCAGCTGCGGTGTGAGGCTGCCGTCGCCGCAGGGCCTGGCCAGTGGTGGGAGTAGTAGGGGCAGTGAGGCCGCAATGACAGCATAGACGGTCACTGGAGGCAGGAGCAGGCGGTCTCGCCGGCGCTGGTTTGGGCGGCTGGTGCAAGAAGAGCAACGATTAAAGAAGTAGCAGGACCGTTCAATTCAAATCCATCATTTGTTGACTAAGTTGTCAAGCCTTGCGTACGCGTCAACTTAGTAGGCCCACAGGTCAGCCTCCCAACCAGTGCGCCCTAGATGTCAGTGGGAGGAATCATTTTTTCGCGTAATAACGAGGGAGTTGATTGCGTGTGGCCAGGCCAGCAGAGGGAGTAGGGTGGGCCGGTGAAGCCTGCGCGACATCATAGCGGGCCATAAGAGGAGGGAGCAGGCAGTCCCGCCGACACTAGTTTAGGTGGCTGGAGCAGGAAGATCAGAGATTGAAGAAGCACGTCGGCCGTTGGATGGACATCCAACAGTCACTGCCGCTAGAATCATGTGTTGACTGACAAAGCCTTACATAAACAAGCCAGCCTCGAAATCTGTGGCGTGTACATCCCGTTTGCTATTATTTTTATAATTTTTACTCATTTTGTAATTCATATGGAATTTATTGCAGCCCATCTTCCATTTTTAGAATTGCTTCCCATTTTCTGGTCAGTACTAGGGTTAAAAAATAGAAGTAAATATGTGCGAAATTTTGAAAATTCGCAAATTTCTGCTGGGGAACAAAATATTCTCAATCCCAAAATTAGTAGCCATACTAAAACAAAATTAAAAATAAATTAGTACTATGTCATGTTAAATCCAATGAAATATAAAATATCAGTGAAGAACAAAAACAAAAAAAGAAAGTAATTTCCCATTTGCTATTATTTTTTTAGAATTTTCAACCCCTTTGATATTACTTCCCTCCTCGTCCTGAAAGATTTGCAGCCCAGTAAGTCGGAGAAAACAAATAGGCCTAGCTTGGGTATTCTTCAAAAAGAAATATTGGGCTACCTATTTTCCCGAAGAAAAAACTACTAGGCTGGTGTCGGATTTCGGGTTCCAGCAAAACCCTTGAGGTTCGAACACTGGGGTGCGCACGAAGATCTTTCCTCCCTCTAGCTCACGCCCTCACCATGATCTCAACGCTCAGCACATCAAACTCGCAGAACAAAGGGACACGAGATTTATACTAGTTCGGGCTACCGATGTGGTGTAATACCCTACACCAGTGTGGTGTGGTGGATTGCCTCTTGGGCTGAGGGTGAACAGTTACAAGGGAAGAACAGCCTCCTGAGGAGAGGTGCTCTTGTGCTTGGTGAGTTTGTGTGGTTGCCTTGGTGGAATGGAGCCAGTCTAAGATGAGATCCCCCTTCTATGGTGGTGGCTAGTCCTATATATAGAGGCTCGGGTCCTCTTCCCAAATGTTAGGCAGGAAGGGATCCCACAACGGCCAATTTGAAGAGGGACAACTAGTACAAGCTATCCTGACAAAAGATGGTCTTCGCCTGCCAAAGGCTCTGGTGGTGACGCCATCCTGCGCTCCACGGTGACCTCTGTCCTACCGTCCTACTAGTCTTGGTCTCATTGCACCAATATGGAAGCCTTTGCTTGACGCCTCGGGACACCGCGCCTGCGCTTGCCTCTTTAGCACCAAAGAGGAAACAAGGACACTGCACGAGCTGGCGCCTGCCTGGCCCTGGTCGTCATGGCTTGCGTCACAGGAACCTCGTGAGGCGCCCCTTGCCTTGATCTCTCTTCCCCTCGCGAGCCATCCTGGTGAGGCCGCCCCCGAGGAGGCCTTGCATCGTCCGCCTCGTGAGGCTTGGCCCCTCACGAGGGTCTTGAGTGTTTTGCCGGTGAAGATGGGCCAGACAGGGCCGCTGGTGGAGCCATGCCGTGGGCTGCAGATAGGCAAGTCTGGGGACACCCGTTCCCAGGACGCCGACAGTAACCCCCGAGCCCAAGGCACGCTTAGACTTGGCTTCGAGGCGAAGCTAAGGGGCAACTATGGAGCGCCGCCGGCCCCAACAACCTGTGGCCTCGCTTGACGCGTGGCGATTGATTGGAAGTAGGCATCTCCGCTTCCCCATGCCGCCTCGACAAGTACCCGACTTGACGAGTCCCTACTACATGTAGAAAAAAGGTCATTATTACCTTAGACCGTGGAGGCCGGCGGTTGGCCTCCTCTTGGCTATAAAGGTGAAGGGAGGAGCGGAGCCCCCGCCACCCATCCCTTCCTTCACTCCTCCTGCTTCTTCCTCTTCCCTACTTCCTTGCTAGCAGCATGCTCATGGTGCTGACAAAGAGGTTCTCGGCCGCAGAGAAGGGGAAGGCCCGCTAGGAGGGGCCAGCGAAGAGGTTCTCAGTCGCAGAATAGGGCAAGGCCCACCAGGAGGGCCCCGGCTCTCCGCCACCCAAGAGGAGGCGTGGTCGCCACGCAAGCACGCCGCGACCCCCACCATGGCCCGCTCGCGACAGCGGTGGCGCCTCCGCGCACGGCTGGAGTCGCCCAGGTCGTGGCAGTCCCGTCGATGAAGTGAGGTGTGCCATGGTTGCATGGCCTTCTCGGCCGCGCTTCCATTCAGCGGAGGTGATGCCGGAGTTCATCGTGTGGTCGGAGAACCCAGCTGGCACCTGGCTTCAGCTCCCATGCTTCTTCGCCGGTGAATTGCCGGCCACAGGTCCAGGAGGTCTCTGGCTGCAAGCGGACGACTATTGCAGCAAGGCTTCGTGGGTCACGGTGGAAGTCTCCGGCGCAGGCAACGCAGCCCTGGCCCGTGGCTGGCAGACGTTTGCCCGCGCGCGCGGCCTTGGCAGGCGGTGTGCCCTCCACTTCAAGTACGACGGCGACGCGACCCTCTACGTGCAGGCATTATGGGGAGATGGTTGACGCGTCGGGTGCTACCCCAAGGACAACAACGGCGACGAGGTGCTCGGCCTTGGTGATGGTCGTGACGAGGATGAAGGTGGACTCGTCCTCGGCGCTAGCCGCGGCTTGTCCAGCTACGACATATCCTCCTCTAGCTCCAACTCGTCGCAGCGCTCCAGTGAAGCGCGAGAAGGGGTCTGGCTGATCCCAGGAGAGCGCCATGGGCCCGTCATCGCGAAATGTTACGGGGGCACGCACCACTTTTGTTTTGTTCTTTCCTTCATGCATTTAAGAACAAACAAGTATGGGCCCTGGAGGGGCGTGTAATGAACCATGATTTCCAAGTCGCTATGTTATGTTTATCGTCCCTGCGTCATGTTGTGGTACCAGCGTTTTATGTAGGCGTGTAGAGATAACTTAGCTTAATGTGTCTGAAGTAGTTTCCGCCTCATGAGGCATGCATTTCCCAGTGCCTCGCGAGGCCTCCTTTCCTCGGGAGGCATCTAGTAACTGCAAAAATTCATTAGGAAACTCTTATTCTTCTGAATCCTGGTCGCAAGCGCCACTGGCCACGACCCAGCGCTTCGTATCGTAGTACCCGAGGGGCACGAAATGAGAGAGGTGCGCAAGCTTGCGGGCTCGGGCGAGGGTGCCTCGTGAAGAACATGAAAAACGCTCACGAGGGCACCTGTCCAGCCCCCTCGCGAGGCACGCGAAGGAGAGCATGGGCCAAAACAAAGATCCAAGGAAGAATAGAGGAAAAGGCGATCGAACCAAGAGGACAAGAAAAACCAGAATGCGAACTTCCATTAAGAAAAAGGGGCAAGCCAACTACGTAAAGCAAATGAAAAGCCGTGTCCGGCACCTAGTCTAGTCTTCTCACCAGCGCAGAGCTAAGTGTTGCCACTAGGACGTGGGAGGGAGCCCGTGAGGCCCGAGGGCGGCACTCTTGAGACTCTGGGGCGTGTACAGCCCCACTCATTATTACATGAGAGTGTCACGACTGGAGACCTTCACAGGCATGGGGCCTTGCTTCATGGGTAGAACTTCCGGAGGTGCTGGATGTTCCAGGCGTTCTGGATGGGGATCCCGTCCTGCATCTGCAGGCGTGCGACACCAGGCCTAGAGACACGGGCGATCCTAAACAGGCCCTCCCACATGGGTGAGAGCTTGTGCAGCCCTTCCCTGGAGAGCACCTGCCTCAGGACGAGATCACCCACCTCGAGCGTCCAGGAGCGGACGCTGCGACCGTGGTACCATCGCAACGCCTGCTAGTACCTTGCCGCTCGGAGCGAGGCTTCGCGGCAGCATTCCTTCCCCAGCACAAGGTCCATCCTCCTCATGGCGTCCTGCTGCACCTTATCAAACGCCAGGACCCGCGCGGAGCGATTCTTGACCTCGTGACGGAGAACCGCTTCTACTCCGTAGATGATGAAGAACAGGGTCTCACATGTTGGCTTGGTGGCAGTGGTGCAGATGGACCACAACACTGACTGGAGCTGGTCGTGCCAGCCATAGCCACAGGCCTCGAGCTTCTTCTTGAAGGTCCTGGTCTTGAGGCCTCTGAGGACCTCCACGTTGGCGCGTTTGGCTTGGCCATTGCTCCTGGGGTGTGCCACTGAAGCATAGCAGATATACGTTCCAAGGTTAGCATGGTGTGCCTTGAAAAGATTGCTAGTGAATTGCGAGCTGTTGTCAGTGATGATGCGATTAGGGACCCCGAACCGGCTCACTAGACCCTTGATGAACTTGACCACAGATCCGGCCGGGATGGTGCGGACGGCTTTTACCTCCGCCCATTTGGTGAACTTGTCGATGGCGATGTAGAGGTAGCCGTAGCCCCCCAAGCGCTCGAGGGAACGGGCCTAAGATATCCAGCCCCCAGACTACAGACGGCCACAAGAGCATGATGGTCTGGAGGGCCTGAGCTGGCTGATGGATCTGCTTGGCATGGAATTGGCAGGCCTCGTAGGACATCACCAGCAATAAGTTGAGTCTGCCGCATTATGCGGCTTGGTTCAACTAAGTTTAGGCAAAGTGTGTCTGCCGCAAAAAATGTGGCTAACAAAATGGCCACCACAAGTGTGGCATGATTTGGCAATAAGTTGAGTCTATGACATGTGGACCATGTAGCTAGAAAAGTGTGGCAAGCCACAAGTGTAGCAATGAACCAAACACATGCCTGGTGTGTTTGGTAGGGTGATGAAGGGTGCATGATCCCAAGAGTTCCCTTCTCGACCCACTTTTGGGTGTTTGGTAGAGTGTATGGAGGGTGCATGAGTCCACACTATATTAGCACAAATACACTAGAAGCATGCATGAAGAGAGCATACATGAAGAGGGGTGTTGAGTTGAGCATGCATGAAGAGGGAACAACTATGATGAGACGAGAATGCAACAAAACACACTTGTGGCACGCCTAAGCTTAGGCATGGCAACCTTAGGCTGCAAACAAAACCATAACTTTGAAAGTTGGTTGTTGGACGAAGCCAATCCAACGGTACAAAGATGGCAAATCCGAGCACTACAGGCCCTTGGATATCATCTACATTCCACCAGATTTTGCCACATGTAGAATCTAGAAGACTCCACATGTAGAATCATAATGCACAAACCACCAGAATCTCATGCGTGCAATGCACGTGTACCTTACTAGTAGTTGTTAGTAGTAAGAAACAAATTTCAGGTTTGGCAGGAGCTCGTACTGCGGGAGCACCACAAGGCCTGCCGCAGGAGTTACATTTCCCTCTCGGGGCCCATGGGACCGAAGTTCAATGGCTTAGTGCCCGTCCTATGAGTCAATGATATGCGGACCTGAAATGCGGCTAGCCCACATGTAATTCTCATGGTGGTGGTGTGGTTCGCGACTCACTCGTTCAAGATGAATAGGCCAGTGGTGGCGTGGTCGTGGTGAGGGTGCCACAGCTGGGCATTGGGGCGTTACGAGGCGTAGATGGCCACACCGGCGGGTATTACTATAGTACAGAAGTACTCCAGCTGAGGATTGATGCCTGGGACGAAATTTGTCACAGCCGCTAGATGAAAATTCGATGGTGCGGGAGTACGGATCAGAGCACAGCAGCGGAGCAGGCAAACCACGTCCAATCGGGTGTGGCTGTGGTAGAAAGTTGATGGCTGCCGTAGTTCAGTTGGCCCGCATGTCATGCACACAAAGGCAGAGGAGCGGTGGGGCCGAGAGGGATGAGGCGCACGTCGGGGGGGGTGAGGATCCCCTGACGTGAACAATCCTACCATTCTATCACTAACATGTGGGACCCGCAAGTGTGGGTCCCACCAGTCAATGAAGGAAAGGCAGGGTAAGGTAGTGATAGCCACGTCAGAGGATCCATGTCCACGTTGGGGGACGCCATGCTTACAGGTAGGGTTGGAGCAGCGTTGTGGGAATCGCGTGTGGGTGTGGCAGTGGTAGAAACAAGATACATGATGGTCGCCATGGTTCAACTTCCATGGACAAGCTGTCATGTCTGCTGCCACATGTATATCAAAACTAGAGTGTTTATATTTCAAGCACGTGAACAAGTATTATTCTACTACTTTGGATCCATTGCAACGCACGGGCCAACACATTGGTAGTAGTAGTGTCTATCTCTATCTCTAGAGGCCTTCCCTCGTTCATCCTTTTCTCTCACAAGATAAACGACTCATACAAATGCATCTTGATGTTCCGTGGTGACAAACCAGGGGACTTGTTTCGTATGGGAGACATCCTACGATATACTCCCTCTCTCGCAGTTTATTTGTTTTGAATCTTTTCGTTTTATAAGTTTCAAATTAAAATTTAGAGGGGCAGTGGGGCCGAGATGGGTGAGCCACAGGTCGGGGGACGTGTGGTGTCATGGGTTCATGCGGCCTCATGGGAATCGCGTGTGGCTGTGGTAGAAACTTGATGCTCGCCGCATTTAAGGTGGCCCACATGTCGTGCACACAAAGGCAGAGGGGCGGTGCGACCACATGATGGTCACCATAGATGAACTTCCATGGACAAGCTGTCATGTCTACGGACACATGCATTGCATACCGATCACTGGAAGGAGTAATAGAGAAAGCTAGGCAGATAAATAGTTCCTTATAGTCAAGCGGACCCATGCTACTACTTGTTCCAAAGACATGCACACCATCGAAATAGTCCATCTATATCAATATACATAGAGAGGGAATATTTTTTTACAAGAGAGGAAATAGTTCATCCATCCATAATGCCCTGCTGCTGGTGCAGCATCTTCTTCTTCTACTTCTTCTTCTTCTTCTTCTTCTTGTTCTCATTTTCTGTGGGAGACGGCTTCACAACAAGCTCTCTGTACCTTGCAGCTATCTCGAAACTCACACGGGCATCGAGGGCTGCATATGTTATCTGCTCATACGTCAAGGGATAATTCTCCCATCCAGACGACCTTAATGCTAGCACCTCGTCACCCTTCTGAAGATTTATTCCGAGCACAAAATTTTCTATGTCGAATAGGGATGGTGTCGGTTTATCACAATCTTCTACAGGAATTTTTATTCTGGTTTGTAGGTCAGCGGTGCTTTTCAAATCAAGGTTGTGCGGCTCCAACTTCTGTTTGTGGCCTGCGATGGCTGCCACACAGAAGTATATGTCCTCCCGAGACAAGAAATCGTGAAGCTCACCTGGTATGGAGGGCGTGTGTATGATGTGGTACACCAAAACATCATCTTCGAGGCAGCTGAAGGACAGCGACGCGCTGGATCTTCCTAGTGGCACGCTCCATGTACTCTGCGTCGAGACTGTTGACATTCATCTCTACCTTTTGGAGGGAGTTGGATACATTGTTGATCCACTTCCGAACAACCCTTGGGTGGTCAGTGACTGTGGCAACTATGCTCAACGAGCCTTCGACGAGGACATGTTGGACGCTAAAAACCTGCATCTCGATCTCTTTCTCCATTTGGAACCACTGGACCGGAGGGCTACGGTTTGGAGAATTAGAATTAGATGGCTAGTATAACTAAAGAAGATGATTATTTATAGGGGCTTCGGAATTACTCTAGGAGGATGTGAAGAGGTTAAAACAATGTGAATGCAGTGTGGTTTGGATGCAAATGAAGATAAAGGAATAGTGAAAAGGCCAAGGAAAATCGGTTCCCGATGGAGAAGTAAATGGGAGAAGTTATGCACATGCATGAGGAGAGCTGTGGTGGTTTGACTGCTGCATGCAATGGATTGGACGAGCTCTTCGGTTGCCTTTTCTCTCTCCCACGTGCACAGAATGGCCCACTTGTATGCTACAGTTTATTGGCTGGAGTCTGGCTGCAGCTATTCATGCGTACGCTAATTAATGCTGTGAATGCGGTGCATGGAGGAAAATGGGCGTATGCAAAAGGGTATATACACAGACTAATTAGAGAAATACTGAAAAAAGATATGCGCAGACAAAAGAGGACCGGAGGGAATACTACACATGTTCCTACTACGGTTAAGGAATATGCGGTTATCCTCAAAAAAGAAAAGTCCTTCTTCGTGCTTCCGCATGCACGAGAATTTGGTTCTGCTCGCAATATTGATGATAGCTGGAGGATGAAGTGAACCCAGAGGCATGCTAGCACGGGAGTGTACTCACGTTCCTACTACTCCTATCAGTAGTAGTAGTAGTACAACTGTGGTACAATTGATGGTCAAAATACTATTATTCATCTAGGAGAACTTTGTATTGAGATCCAAAGAGAGAGAAGAAGCCATCTAGCTAATAACTATGGACCCGAAGGTCTGTGGTAAACTACTCACACCTCATCAGAGAGGCTATGGTGTTGATGTAGAAGCCCATCGTGATTGAATCCCCCTCTGGCAAATAATCGAAAAAGGTCCCCAGATGGGATCTCACAGGTACAGAAGGTTGCGGCGGTTGAAAAGTGGTTTCGTGGCTCCCCTGGATGTTTTCAGGGTATAAGACTATATATAGGCGAAAGAAGTAGGTCGGTGGAGCTGCGACCAACGAGGGTGGGGGGTGCACCAGCCCCCCTGGGAATGCCGCCCTACCTTGTGGCTACCTCGCTGCTTCCTTGACGTCCATTTCGAGTCTCCTGGATCACGTTTGTTCCAAAGAAGATCCTCGCGAAGGATTCATTCCGTTTGGATTCTGTTTGATATTCCTTTTCTATGAAACACTGAAATAGGAAAAAATAGCAATTTGCATGAGGCTTTCGATTAATAGGTTAGTCCCAAAATAATATAAAAGTTTATAATAAAGCCCATAAACATACAAAACAGATAATATAATAGCATGGAACAATTAAAAATTATAGATACGTTGGAGACGTATCACGCCACACCCCTCCCGATCAACAGGACCCCGTTTCGACCGTAGGAGGTCCAAGAGAAGTCCGTTTCTTCCGTTTTGCGGTACGCCAGACCCCTCGTGATGAACAGGATCCCGTTTCGACCGTGGCCGGTCGAACACAAGGCCGTTTCCTCCGTTCTGCGGTATGCCAGGCCTCATTTCCATCGGCTATTCCATCCAAGTTGGTTGGCTCCCGATGAAAAGCACGCGTTCCATTGCCTCCTGATGAACACGACGCATTCTGTTGCCTCCCCTTGAACATGACGACGACGCAATTTCTCCGTTCCGACCCAGCCATGTACACGATCCCTGGCCGTATGTATGCGTGAGTAGGCGTTCGAGACCCCGCCCGTATGTACGTACGTGGCCGTATTTTTTGGCGTGTGGTTGTATGTACGTGTACACAGTTTAGACGGGACGACCTGAACTGCTACCTAGGGGGGGGCTCTACTATGACATGTGCCGCTACTTACTCGGCCACGGTTCATCGTTGCAAAACGACCGATCGACCAGTATGTACGTACATGTTCGCGACCAGAATGACAATGCTACGTACGCTTCGACCAGGTAGGTCCCGACTGCCAGGCACTTACTTGCGTGCGAAGATGTAGCTGGTGGGTCCTAGCAGTCATGGGGCGAATCATTTTTTTACCCGTAATATGGACGCACTTCCTTGCATGCGAAGATGTAGCTGGTGGGTCCCAGCAGTCAGGGGAAACGTTTTTTTCGCGAAATACGGTGGCCCATCCGGTGGGTCCCTGCTGTCAGGTGGAGGAATCATTATTTTCTGCATAATAAGGAGGCACTTCCTTGATGCGGCCGTGGACCCAGCTGTCAGCCTCTCTACGTACAGTACTATTTCGATGGAAGCCGTTCCTTGACCACGTTGACCACACCGCATCGAGAGCACCAGGGCGGTGGATTATGGCGAGGCCTAGGAAGGGGCCACGCGGAGCCGGGGAAGGCGCGACAGTGGATGCCCATGCGGAGAGGAGTATGAGGGTTCACTAGTTCAGCTGCGGTGTGAGGCTGCCGTCGCCGCAGGGCCTGGCCAGTGGTGGGAGTAGTAGGGGCAGTGAGGCCGCAATGACAGCATAGACGGTCACTGGAGGCAGGAGCAGGCGGTCTCGCCGGCGCTGGTTTGGGCGGCTGGTGCAAGAAGAGCAACGATTAAAGAAGTAGCAGGACCGTTCAATTCAAATCCATCATTTGTTGACTAAGTTGTCAAGCCTTGCGTACGCGTCAACTTAGTAGGCCCACAGGTCAGCCTCCCAACCAGTGCGCCCTAGATGTCAGTGGGAGGAATCATTTTTTCGCGTAATAACGAGGGAGTTGATTGCGTGTGGCCAGGCCAGCAGAGGGAGTAGGGTGGGCCGGTGAAGCCTGCGCGACATCATAGCGGGCCATAAGAGGAGGGAGCAGGCAGTCCCGCCGACACTAGTTTAGGTGGCTGGAGCAGGAAGATCAGAGATTGAAGAAGCACGTCGGCCGTTGGATGGACATCCAACAGTCACTGCCGCTAGAATCATGTGTTGACTGACAAAGCCTTACATAAACAAGCCAGCCTCGAAATCTGTGGCGTGTACATCCCGTTTGCTATTATTTTTATAATTTTTACTCATTTTGTAATTCATATGGAATTTATTGCAGCCCATTTTCCATTTTTAGAATTGCTGCCCATTTTCTGGTCAGTACTAGGGTTAAAAAATAGAAGTAAATATGTGCGAAATTTTGAAAATTCGCAAATTTCTGCTGGGGAACAAAATATTCTCAATCCCAAAATTAGTAGCCATACTAAAACAAAATTAAAAATAAATTAGTACTATGTCATGTTAAATCCAATGAAATATAAAATATCAGTGAAGAACAAAAACAAAAAAAGAAAGTAATTTCCCATTTGCTATTATTTTTTTAGAATTTTCAACCCCTTTGATATTACTTCCCTCCTCGTCCTGAAAGATTTGCAGCCCAGTAAGTCGGAGAAAACAAATAGGCCTAGCTTGGGTATTCTTCAAAAAGAAATATTGGGCTACCTATTTTCCCGAAGAAAAAACTACTAGGCTGGTGTCGGATTTCGGGTTCCAGCAAAACCCTTGAGGTTCGAACACTGGGGTGCGCACGAAGATCTTTCCTCCCTCTAGCTCACGCCCTCACCATGATCTCAACGCTCAGCACATCAAACTCGCAGAACAAAGGGACACAAGATTTATACTAGTTCGGGCTACCGATGTGGTGTAATACCCTACACCAGTGTGGTGTGGTGGATTGCCTCTTGGGCTGAGGGTGAACAGTTACAAGGGAAGAACAGCCTCCTGAGGAGAGGTGCTCTTGTGCTTGGTGAGTTTGTGTGGTTGCCTTGGTGGAATGGAGCCAGTCTAAGATGAGATCCCCCTTCTATGGTGGTGGCTAGTCCTATATATAGAGGCTCGGGTCCTCTTCCCAAATGTTAGGCAGGAAGGGATCCCACAACGGCCAATTTGAAGAGGGACAACTAGTACAAGCTATCCTGACAAAAGATGGTCTTCGCCTGCCAAAGGCTCTGGTGGTGACGCCATCCTGCGCTCCACGGTGACCTCTGTCCTACCGTCCTACTAGTATTGGTCTCATTACACCAATATGGAAGCCTTTGCTTGACGCCTCGGGACACCGCGCCTGCGCTTGCCTCTTTAGCACCAAAGAGGAAACAAGGACACTGCACGAGCTGGCGCCTGCCTGGCCCTGGTCGTCATGGCTTGCGTCACAGGAACCTCGTGAGGCGCCCCTTGCCTTGATCTCTCTTCCCCTCGCGAGCCATCCTGGTGAGGCCGCCCCCGAGGAGGCCTTGCATCGTCCGCCTCGTGAGGCTTGGCCCCTCACGAGGGTCTTGAGTGTTTTGCCGGTGAAGATGGGCCAGACAGGGCCGCTGGTGGAGCCATGCCGTGGGCTGCAGATAGGCAAGTCTGGGGACACCCGTTCCCAGGACGCCGACAGTAACCCCCGAGCCCAAGGCACGCTTAGACTTGGCTTCGAGGCGAAGCTAAGGGGCAACTATGGAGCGCCGCCGGCCCCAACAACCTGTGGCCTCGCTTGACGCGTGGCGATTGATTGGAAGTAGGCGTCTCCGCTTCCCCATGCCGCCTCGACAAGTACCCGACTTGACGAGTCCCTACTACATGTAGAAAAAAGGTCATTATTACCTTAGACCGTGGAGGCCGGCGGTTGGCCTCCTCTTGGCTATAAAGGTGAAGGGAGGAGCGGAGCCCCCGCCACCCATCCCTTCCTTCACTCCTCCTGCTTCTTCCTCTTCCCTACTTCCTTGCTAGCAGCATGCTCATGGTGCTGACAAAGAGGTTCTCGGCCGCAGAGAAGGGGAAGGCCCGCTAGGAGGGGCCAGCGAAGAGGTTCTCAGTCGCAGAATAGGGCAAGGCCCACCAGGAGGGCCCCGGCTCTCCGCCACCCAAGAGGAGGCATGGTCGCCACGCAAGCACGCCGCGACCCCCGCCATGGCCCGCTCGCGACAGCGGTGGCGCCTCCGCGCACGGCTGGAGTCGCCCAGGTCGTGGCAATCCCGTCGATGAAGTGAGGTGTGCCATGGTTGCATGGCCTTCTCGGCCGCGCTTCCATTCAGCGGAGGTGATGCCGGAGTTCATCGTGTGGTCGGAGAACCCAGCTGGCACCTGGCTTCAGCTCCCATGCTTCTTCGCCGGTGAATTGCCGGCCACGGGTCCAGGCGGTCTCTGGCTGCAAGCGGACGACTATTGCAGCAAGGCTTCGTGGGTCACGGTGGAAGTCTCCGGCGCAGGCAACGCGGCCCTGGCCCGTGGCTGGCAGACGTTTGCCCGCGCGCGCGGCCTTGGCAGGCGGTGTGCCCTCCACTTCAAGTACGACGGCGACGCGACCCTCTACGTGCAGGCATTATGGGGAGATGGTTGACGCGTCGGGTGCTACCCCAAGGACAACAACGGCGACGAGGTGCTCGGCCTTGGTGATGGTCGTGACGAGGATGAAGGTGGACTCGTCCTCGGCGCTAGCCGCGGCTTGTCCAGCTACGACATATCCTCCTCTAGCTCTAACTCGTCGCAGCGCTCCAGTGAAGCGCGAGAAGGGGTCTGGCTGATCCCAGGAGAGCGCCATGGGCCCGTCATCGCGAAATGTTACGGGGGCACGCACCACTTTTGTTTTGTTCTTTCCTTCATGCATTTAAGAACAAACAAGTATGGGCCCTGGAGGGGCGTGTAATGAACCATGATTTCCAAGTCGCTATGTTATGTTTATCGTCCCTGCGTCATGTTGTGGTACCAGCGTTTTATGTAGGCGTGTAGAGATAACTTAGCTTAATGTGTCTGAAGTAGTTTCTGCCTCATGAGGCATGCATTTCCCAGTGCCTCGCGAGGCCTCCTTTCCTCGGGAGGCATCTAGTAACTGCAAAAATTCATTAGGAAACTCTTATTCTTCTGAATCCTGGTCGCAAGCGCCACTGGCCACGACCCAGCGCTTCGTATCGTAGTACCCGAGGGGCACGAAATGAGAGAGGTGCGCAAGCTTGCGGGCTCGGGCGAGGGTGCCTCGTGAAGAACATGAAAAACGCTCACGAGGGCACCTGTCCAGCCCCCTCGCGAGGCACGCGAAGGAGAGCATGGGCCAAAACAAAGATCCAAGGAAGAATAGAGGAAAAGGCGATCGAACCAAGAGGACAAGAAAAACCAGAATGCGAACTTCCATTAAGAAAAAGGGGCAAGCCAACTACGTAAAGCAAATGAAAAGCCGTGTCCGGCACCTAGTCTAGTCTTCTCACCAGCGCAGAGCTAAGTGTTGCCACTAGGACGTGGGAGGGAGCCCGTGAGGCCCGAGGGCGGCACTCTTGAGACTATGGGGCGTGTACAGCCCCACTCATTATTACATGAGAGTGTCACGACTGGAGACCTTCACAGGCATGGGGCCTTGCTTCATGGGTAGAACTTCCGGAGGTGCTGGATGTTCCAGGCGTTCTGGATGGGGATCCCGTCCTGCATCTGCAGGCGTGCGACACCAGGCCTAGAGACACGGGCGATCCTAAACAGGCCCTCCCACATGGGTGAGAGCTTGTGCAGCCCTTCCCTGGAGAGCACCTGCCTTAGGACGAGATCACCCACCTCGAGCGTCCAGGAGCGAACGCTGCGACCGTGGTACCATCGCAACGCCTGCTAGTACCTTGCCGCTCGGAGCGAGGCTTCGCGGCAGCATTCCTTCCCCAGCACAAGGTCCATCCTCCTCATGGCGTCCTGCTGCACCTTATCAAACGCCAGGACCCGCGCGGAGCGATGCTTGACCTCGTGACGGAGAACCGCTTCTACTCCGTAGATGATGAAGAACAGGGTCTCACATGTTGGCTTGGTGGCAGTGGTGCAGATGGACCACAACACTGACTGGAGCTGGTCGTGCCAGCCATAGCCACAGGCCTCGAGCTTCTTCTTGAAGGTCCTGGTCTTGAGGCCTCTGAGGACCTCCACGTTGGCGCGTTTGGCTTGGCCATTGCTCCTGGGGTGTGCCACTGAATCATAGCAGATATACGTTCCAAGGTTAGCATGGTGTGCCTTGAAAAGATTGCTAGTGAATTGCGAGCTGTTGTCAGTGATGATGCGATTAGGGACCCCGAACCGGCTCACGAGACCCTTGATGAACTTGACCGCAGATCCGGCCGGGATGGTGCGGACGGCTTTTACCTCCGCCCATTTGGTGAACTTGTCGATGGCGATGTAGAGGTAGCCGTAGCCCCCCAAGCGCTCGAGGGAACGGGCCTAAGATATCCAGCCCCCAGACTATAGACGGCCACAAGAGCATGATGCTCTGGAGGGCCTGAGCTGGCTGATGGATCTGCTTGGCATGGAATTGGCAGGCCTCGTAGGACATCACCAGCCCGGTTGTGTCGCTGAGTGCTGTAGGCCAGTAGAACCCGCTGCGGAACGCCTTGCGGACGAGGGTTCGTGATGACGAGTGGTGCTCGTAGTCTCCGACGTGTATGTCAACCAGCAGCTCGTTCCCTTATTACGTGGAGATGCATCGTAAGGAAACATCATTTGGCCGCTTCCTGTATAACTCACCATCCTGGATGCAGTATGCTGTAGCTTGTCGGGCCACGCGCTCCGCGTCCTCCTCCTTCTCCGGCAGTGTCCCTTTCGTCATGTATTCCTCGAGTTCCTTGGTCTAGCTCCCCTCCTGAGGCTCGAGTGCCAGGAGTAGGCGTGCTCCCGAGGTTGGGCCGTAGGACGGGGTTCCCGAGGCTGGTGGTTGGGGGAGCTCCTCTCGAGGTGGCGCCGGCACCAAAAGCAGAGGTGCTGCCGAAGAGCCGCTCTTCAAAGACGCCAGGCTCTTGGGGTTGTCGCTTGGACACCCTTTGGGCGACGTCGTCAGCCTCCTCGTTGGTGCCGCGGGGCACATGCTTCAACTCTAGTCCCAGGAAATGCTTTTGCATTTTGCGTACCTCCACAAGGTATGCCTCCATGTGCTCGTCCTTTGGCTCGTATACCTTGTTGGAGAAGTTGACGAGGAGTTGCGAGTCGCCCCTGATGGTGAGGCGCTTCACCCCTAGGGCCACCGCGGTATTGAGGCCAGCGATGAGGCCTTCATACTCAGTGATGTTGACCTTCTCGCCCTGCTGGAAGCAAAGTGCACGGCGTAGTAGAGCTTGTCCTGAGTAGGAGAGATGAGAACTGCTCCAGCACCTGCACCCTGGTGCGCGAACGCGCTGTCAGGACCCCGATTCCATGTCACATCGATCTAGCCGGTAACACCTCATATCACATTGCGGCCTCACGCACGGTATCCCATGGGTGTCGCCTTACCATGGCCGGGGACCGTTTGCGCCTTTTGGCACATGTATATGATAGTGCCGCTAGCATCCATATGACAAAGAACCCGGGCCGACATGGCTAGTCGTGAACCCAAAGCGACACAGACCTATGGAGACAGGCATACATGAATCACATCGAGCATGTCGGTCATCAGTGAGTGAATCCTGGCTGTAGCACTGGACTAACAGGACTCCGGGGAACCCGAGCTGTAGCAGGCTAGGCAGGACTCCGGATGTCACCGCGTGACATTTCCCCGAAGGGACAGACATAGGAACGAAATGAAACACATGCTGGCCAGTCAAGTGTCCTGAACAGTAGTGCTGGGCTAGCAGGACTCCGGTGAACCGGGCTGTAGCGGAGTACTATGGCTCGAGGAACACTAGACTACATTTCCCCATAAGAAAGGCTGCCAAGGATAAACAACTAGATTGTCGGATCCCACTCATACCAAGCATTTCAATCATACACACAATATGCCCGATATGAGTACATACAACATGGCATCACAACAAAACTCTACAACTCAAGTACTTTATTTAAAGGCTCCAGAGAGCCATACATAACATGTTCATACAGGTAGGGGTCACATGACCCGACACTCAAGTCATACAAGCATACAAGCACAAGCGGAAGTAAGTAGTCTGAGTACAGACACTAGAAAGCAAGAAGGCTTCCGAAGCCTGTCTATCTACACAGGGCCCTCCATGGCCAGGATCACCACCTGGGTGGCTAGTCACTCATCGACATCAAGGTCTACGTAGAACCCATCGGAGGGGGCGGTGTTGTCGTCTGAAAACAGTAATTAAGCAAACATGAGTAAAAAGGTACTCAGCAAGTCTTACAACAGAACCTACTATACATGCTCATTCTCAAGAAGGTGGTGGGGTTATTGCAGCAAGCCAGCTTTGACTCTTGGCTAAGCTATCCTACGGAACTCCACTAGTAAAATAGTTTTCGCACAAGAGTCCACTACTCACCAACACAATACTCCACCAGGGATCCTCCCTCGTCATCCTACGAGAGGGCCATCCTCGGTACTCACACTTATCTTGAGTCTTTTAGTAGTAACCATTAACTTGTCTATGAACTATATAGGCAACCAAGTAGTCCTTTACCGCGGACGCGGCTATTCAAATAGTTTATACCCTGCAGGGGTGTACTTCATCACACATGTTTCCACCACTTAGCATCTACACACGACATGTGCTCGGCAGACTTCAAGCGAAACCGACGTGGGTGTAGACCACGACCTGACTAACCGCACAAGTCTCTAGTCCAGGTTTATCGCCTATCAGGTTCCATCTGCAAGGAAATCCGGCCGGGGTGTCCTCAACGGCCCCAAACGATGTGTACAGGGTCCCGAGACGCCAAACGGGCGCCCGGCATACCCGGCCACAGTGTATCTACCGCATCATAGCCCACCCCTAGGGTCAGTGCTACGCACGGCCGCCAACACATAACCTACAAACACCAGAAACTAGTTGCAACTCCTGGACAGAGGGCGAGAGAGGTTAGTAAGTCGAGCGGGATCATATTTCAGTGCCTAATGTGTGGTAGTAGCTGAATCTTAAATCACGCATGCAGATCTCAGTTCTTATGGACGGCCTCAATGAAAAAACCCACCATGTACTCCTACATGGCCTCTCATCGATACCTTTACCAACACATGTTCAACACATCCCTCATATTACCGACACAATCATCTCACTCTAGCCCATCACCCAGATGAACCAGACCTGACACAACTCTAAGCATAGCAGGCATAGCAAGGTAGGAATCACATACATGGCTCAATCAACTCCTACACATGCTAGTGGGTTTCATCTAATTACTGTGGCAATGACAGGGCATGCGGAGGATAAGGGTTCAACTACCGTAGCACACAGCAGTTTGAATCGTGTTGTCTTAATGTAGTAAACAAGAGCAGAAGCGAGAACATGGGTTTGTATCGGAATGATCAATGGGTCGCTTGCCTGTTGTAGTTGTAGTAGGGTACTGCCCTTCAGACGGATACTTGGGGTTATCCTCGGAGGCAGAACCTACCACAAAAGACACACTGGACATAATCAACACATGACAATATGCAACAATATGATGCATGCTATGACATGGCAAAATGAATGTGTCTTGGCCTAATGCAAGCTAAAACAGGATGGAATGAACTCATTTGAATCAAAGATTCAAATCTTAGCTCATTTAACATGGCCTTATTAGTACAGTACCTTATTCTGCTTAAACAGCAACGTTAACTTGTTTTTTCATGCATGAAACCATTACAGATGGATAGATTGAATTTCTCTGATCATTTTTCATATATAAATCTTTGCATTTGGAGCTATGGTTGATTTTCTATGATTTTTAGAAGTTTTGGCTATTTTCTGGAATTTCCTATTAAAGAATAAATCCAATAATTGAATTAATGTGTCAGCATGACATAGGTGTGACGTCAGCGGGTCAACTGGGTCGGCCAGGTCAAACCTGACTAGTGGGCCCTGTTTGTCAGTGACTCAGCTAATTAACAGAATTAAATTAACACTAATTAGCTGTCAGTGGGGCCTGGGCCCACCGGTCCTAGACTCAGGGGGGTCAACCTGGGCCCACATAGGGTCAAACAAGGTCAACTCGCCGGCGTCTAGCTGCCGGCGAGGCCAGACGCAGCGGAGCGGCACGGGATTTGCACTCTGGCGACCAAAAGGATGGCGGAGACTATCTACGTGATGCGGGGAGGAAACCGCGTCGAGTGGTGGCAGTGGGTGGAGCTGGGGTGGCCGGAAACATCGCCGGCGACGAGTTTGGCGGCGGCCGGAGCTCGGGTGAAGATGAACTAGTCGCTAGGGGGCGCGAGGTTTGGTGCGTTAGCTCCTGGAGGTGCGGTAGGACTAGTGGACAGGGTGGCGTGGCCATTGGGTAGCCGGAGTCTCGTCGGCGATGAGCTCCGCGGCGGTGCGTGCGGGTGATCTACATACAGTCGCTACGGCGCTCGAGAGAGAGAACGGAGAGGGTTGGGAGGTGGCTGAGCTCACGAGGGTCTCGTCGAGGTAGTCTGAGAGGTCGGGCATGAGCTGATGCAGCAGGGACGGCGAAGGGGACCTCCGGTGGCCGGAGTTGAGGACAAGCTCGGTGCAGCGTCTCCGGGGCGAGCGAGCACTCGGGGCTCGGCCTAATCGATGTAGTCGACGACGGCGGAGCTCATGGACATGATGGTGCGGCGCGAGGACGACGGAGGGCACGGCTACGACGACGGGGCGGGGACAGGAGTGTCGGCCATGGTGGAGAACGGCGAGGGGACAGAGACAGGGGGGACTGGCGTGTCCAGGGGCTTCGGGGTGCGACGTGGAGGCGTCCAGGGGCGTGGGCGTCAAGCAGTTGACGCCATGGCCGCCTGGTGGGGAAGAAGCAACTGGCTGGCGCGGGCCAGCACAGTGCTGGGCCGCCAGGTGGGCCGGCGGGTGAGTTAGCTGGGCTGCACCAGGTAAGTTTCTCTCTCTCTCTCTCTCTCTCTCTTTTGATTTGTTTTCTTTTTCTGTTTTTCTGCAACTGTTGGGCTTTATTAAAAATAGCTAGGCATCTTTAAAAATCCTGAAAATAATCAGGGGCTCTGTTTAGATTATTTCCAACAGCCCACACTTATTTCCAGAATTATTTGAGCATTTAAATTATTTTATAGCATTTAAATGCCCAAATTCAAATACTTATGATTTAATTCAAAATATCCAGAATGTCCTAGAAAAGAGTGCACCATTTTTGCCAGGGGTTTTAGCCCAATCCAGAAATGATGAACATTTTGTGAAGGGCATTTTGGGTTCATTGAAAATAATTTTAGTAAACCCTAGTTGTTTCCAGGGGGGTGCTGGGGGTTCTGCCATCCCCATTTCAAGTTTCTGTAGAAGTAGACATGATGCAACACTCTAATGCATGAACTAGCTAGGATGTGACAACTCACCCCCACTCAAAATAATCTCGTCCCGAGATTTAGGATCCTCCGGGACGAAGGTGGGGTACTCGAGTCGAAGACGATCCTCCCTTTCCCATGTGGCTTCTTTCTCGGGATGGTGTGACCATTGAACCTTGAGAAACTTGATATTATGGCGTCGAGTGGTAGGCTCGGCTTGATCAAGGATACGAATGGGATATTCCCGATATGAGAGGTTATCTTGTAGATCAAGCGTTTCGTGGTCCACTCTACGGATAGGATCCGCGAAGCAACGCCTGAGTTGAGAAACGTGGAATACATCGTGAACTCTGGAAAGTTGCGAAGGTAGTTCCAATTGGTAGGCAACTTCTCCTTGTTTGGGGAGAATGCGAAAGGGTCCAATGTAACAAGGAGCCAATTTGCCTTTGATACCGAAACAATGGGTTCCCTTTAACGGAGTAACCCGAAGGTAAGCCTTCTCGCCGACTTCATAAGTCATAAGCTTATGTCTATGATCATATTGGCTCTTTTGACGAGATTGAGCTATTTTCAATTTCTTACGAATAACGCGAACCTGCTCTTCTGCTTCCTGAATCATATCCGGGCCAAAGAGTTGTCTTTCCCCGGTTTCTGACCAGTTAAGAGGCGTTCGACATTTTCGTCGATAGAGAACTTCGAAAGGAGCCTTGCCCAAGCTAGCTTGATAACTATTGTTGTAAGCAAACTCCGCGAATGGAAGGCATTTCTCCCAACCCATTCCGAACAAGATGACAGAGGCTCGGAGCATATCTTCCAGAATTGGATTGACTCGTTCTACTTGACCACTTGATTGAGGATGGAAGGCGGTGCTAAAAGAGAGACGAGTTCCCATAGCATTTTGGAAACTTTCACAAAATTGAGAGGTGAAGAGACTCCCACGGGCTGAGTTAATTTCCAATGCAACACCATGAAGAGGCACTATTCATGAGATGTACAAGTCAGCTAGCTAGCTAGCGGTGATACTCTCACGAACAGGTAGGAAATGGGCTACCTTGGAAAGACGGTCGATCACGACGAATATGGCATTATTCCCTCTCTTGGTCCTGGGAAACCCAGTGATGAAATCCATACCGATTTTATCTCATTTCCACTCGGGAATAGCCAAAGGTTGAAGGGTGCCAGCAGGCCGTTGATGCTCTGCTTTAACACGACGACAGACATCGCAGCTAGCAATGTATTGAGCAATTTCTCTCTTCATCCTAGTCCACCAAAACCTCTGGCGTAGGTCTTGATACATCTTGGTACTACCAGGATGAATGGTGAGAGAAGAGTCATGAGCTTCCTTGAGAATCAACTGGCGTAGATGTTGTTTCTTGGGAACCACCAAGCGGTTCTCGAAGAAGACAACACCTCGCTCATCCATGGAAAAACATTTAGCAACTCCGCTAGCAATGTTTTCCTTAATCCGGAATATGCCCTTATCATGCTTCTGGGCAGCTATGATATGATCCATAAGATTAGGCTTCGCCACCAGGGTGGATAGGAATCCTGGACGAACAATGTGAAGATTAAGCTTACGAAATTCCTCATGGAGAAGTGGTTGACTTTGTTGTAACATCAGGTTGTTACAATAGGACTTACGACTTAGTGCATCAGCCATGACATTGGCTTTGCCCGGGGTGTAAGTTATTCCTAAGTCGTAATCCGAGATCAACTTGACCCAACGTCTTTGCCTGAGATTCAAATCTGGTTGGGTGAAGATATATTTCAAACTTTGGTGATCGGTGAAGATCTCGCAACGATTACCGAGGAGGTAATGTCGCCATGTTTTAAGTGCATGGACTACAGCTGCAAGCTCTAGATCATGTGTGGATAATTTTCTCGTGTGGGTGTAATTACCGTGAAGCATAGGCAATTACCTAACGATCTTGCATGAGTATGCAACCTAGTCCTTGTCATGAGGCGTCACAATAGAGAATAAAGTGCTTGGAGAAATCTGATGGTACCAGCACGGGAGCAGATGTCAGGCGTCTTTTCAGTTCCTGAAAGCTGAACTCGCACTGTGGAGTCCACTCGAACTTTTTATCTTTCTTGAGGAGTTCAGTTAGAGGTTTAGCAACCTTGGAGAAATTCTCGACGAAGCGATGGCCTCAATGTGTGGCAGTAACTGAATCTTAAATCACGCATACAGATCTCAGTTCTTATGGACGGCCTCAATGAAACAACCCACCATGTACTCCTACATGGCCTCTCATCGATACCTTTACCAACACATGTTCAACACATCCCTCATATTACCGACATAATCATTTCACTCTAGCCCATCACCCAGATGAACCAGACCTGACACAACTCTAAGCATAGCAGGCATTGCAAGGTAGGAATCACGTACATGGCTCAATCAACTCCTACACATGCTAGTGGGTTTCATCTAATTACTGTGGCAATGACAGGTCATGCAGAGGATAAGGGTTCAACTACCATAGCACACAGCAGTTTGAATCGCGTTGTCTTAATGCAGTAAACAAGAGCAGAAGCGAGAACATGGGTTTGTATCGGAATGATCAACGGGTTGCTCTCATGTTGTAGTGGTAGTAGGGTACTGCCCTTCAGACGGATACTCGGGGTTATCCTCGGAGGCAGAACCTACCACGAAAGACACACAGAACATAATCAACACATGACAATATGCAACAATATGATGCATGCTATGACATGGCAAAATGAATGTGTCTTGACCTAATGCAAGCTAAAACAGGATGGAATGAACTCATTTGAATCAAAGATTCAAATGTTAGCTCATTTAACATGGCCTTATTAGTGCATTACCTTATTCTGCTTAAGCAGCAAGGTTAACTTGTTTTGTCATGCATGAAACCATTACAGATGGATAGACTAAATTTTTCTGATCATTTTTCATATATAAATCTTTGCATTTGGAGCTATGGTAGATTTTCTATGATTTTTAGAAGTTTTGGCTATTTTCTGGAATTTCCTATTAAAGAATAAATCCAGTAATTGAATTAATGCGTCAGCATGACATAGGTGTGACGTCAGCGGGTTAACTGGGTCGGCCAGGTAAAACCTGACTGGTGGGCCCTGTCTGTTAGTGACTCAGCTAATTAACAGAATTAAATTAACACTAATTAGCTGTCAGTGGGGCCTGGGACCACATGTCAGTGACTAAACTAATTAAAATTAGTTAAAACTAATCCTAAACTAATTAGCAGACCGACCCACCGGTCATAGACTCAGGGGGTTCAACCTAGGCCCACACAGGGTCAAACAGGGTCAACTCGCTGGCGTCTAGCCGCCGGCGAGGCCAGACGCGGCGGAGCGGCGCGGGATTTGCACTCCGGCGACCAAAAGGACGGCGGAGACTATCTACGTGATGCGGGGAGGAAACCGCGTCGAGTGGTGGCAGTGGGTTTAGCCGGGGTGGCCGGAAACGTCGTCGGCGACGAGTTTGGCGGCGGCCGGAGCTCAGGTGAAGATGAACTAGTCGCTAGGGGGCACGTGGAGGCGCGAGGTTTGGTGCGTTGAACTCCTGGAGGTACGGTAGGAGTAGTGGAGAGGGTGGCGTGGCCATTGGGTGGCCGGAGTCTCGTCGGCGACGAGCTCCGCGGCAGTGCGTGCGGGTGATCTACATGCAGTCGCTACGGGGCTCGAGAGATAGAACGGAGAGGGTGGGGAGGTGGCTGAGCTCATGGGGGTCTCATCAAGGCAGTCGGAGAGGTCGGGGATGAGCTGATGCGGCTGGGATGGCAAAGGAGATTTCCGGTGGCCGGAGTTGAGGACGAGCTCGGTGCAGCGTCTCCGGGGCGAGCGAAAGCTCGGGGCTCGGCCTACTCGATGTAGTCGACGACGGCGGAGCTCATGGACACGATGGGGCGACGCGAGGACGACGGAGGGCACGGCTACGATGACGGTGCGGCGATAGGAGCGTCGGCCATGGTGGAGAACAGCGAGGGGAGAGAGACAGGGGGAATGGCGTGTCCAGGGGCTTCGGGGTGCGACGTGGAGGCGTCTAGGCGCCCAGGGGCGTGGGCGGCAAGCAGGTGACGCCGTGGCGAGCTCGGGCACGCTGGCGTCTCCTCCCTGTCTGCCTGGCGGGGAAGAAGCAGCTGGCTGGCGCGGGCCAGCACAGTGCTGGGCCACCAGGTGGGCCGGCGGGTGAGTTAGCTGGGCTGCGCCAGGTAAGTTTCTCTCTCTCTCTTTTTTGTTCTGATTTGTTTTCTTTTTCTATTTTTCTGCAACTGTTGGGCTTTATTAAAAATATCTAGGCATCTTTAAAAATCCTGAAAATAATCAGGGGCTCTGTTTAGATTATTTCCAACAGCCCACACTTATTTCAAGAATTATTTGAGCATTTAAATTTTTTTAGAGCATTTAAATGCCCAAATTCAAATACTTATGATTTAATTCAAAAAATCCAGAATGTCCTAGAAAAGAGTGCACCATTTTTGGGAGGGGTTTTAGCCCAATCTTGAAATGATGAACATTTTGTGAAGGGCATTTTGGGTTCATTGAAAATAATTTTAGTAAACCCTAGTTGTTTCCAGGGGGGTGCTGGGGGTTCTGTCATCCCCATTTCAAGTTTCTGTAGAAGTAGACATGATGCAACACTCTAATGCATGAACTAGCTAGGATGTGACACGCGCCATCAAAATACATCATCCAGACATCTGGTGCTTCACTTCCTGGAGAGAGGGATCGGTCCTCGCCTGCTTCAAACCCTGGGGCATCAGTCCATTTTGCCACGAAGTCCGCGAACGCGACCCCCTTGATGACCCTAGATGTGCTGAACTCCAGCAGGAATGCTTGCAGCTCGATGTTCCATTCGGCGACTCTTCCAGCAGAGTTGGGGCTCCTAAGTACACTCTCCAGTGGGTAGGCCGAGATGACCATGATTGGGTGACCTTGGAATTAGTGTCATAGCTTTCGTGAGGCCACCAGAAGCGCGAGCAGGAGCTTCTGAGGCATGGGGTACCGTGCCCTTGCATCCCGCAGTATCGTGCTGACGAAATATACTGAGTGCTCGATGAGGGTGGGAACATCAAGCGAGCTTGTGCCTGCCGGTAGTTGGGGCGTCTCCTGAGATGATGGGACCTCAGGAGCCTGATCGCCTGCTGGGACCTCTGCTGGCCCGCGAACGCCGCCTTGCTGGGCCTGGTCACTCGTCGGCATTGTTGCAGCCCTTGCAGTGCCCTCTAGGTCTTGTATCGCCTCGGCTTGTGGTGCGGCGCGGCGCGTCAGCCCCTTGGCCTGGCGCTCTTCCCGAACCGCCACTAGGGCTGCGCTAGCGGAGTAGGGGGTGGCGGCAAGGTAAAGCACTAGGGGCTTGAGAGGGCGAGGCGCCACCATCACCGAAGGACTGGTCAGGTATCTCTTGAGGTCTTGGAAGGCTTGGTCTGCTTCTGGGGTCCACTCGAATGGGCCCTTCTTCTTCATCAGCTTGAAGAATGGCAGGGCACGCTCTCCCAGCTTGGAGATGAAGCGCCCCAGCGAGGACACGCAGCCTGCAAGCTTCTGCATCTCCTCGAGAGTCTGTGGTGGGCTGATGTCTTCTATCGCCTTGACCTTCTTCGGGTTGGCCTCGATCCCCCTGTGGGACACTAGGAAGCCTAGCAACTTGCTGGAAGGGACACCAAACACGCACTTCTCCGCGTTGTGCTCCAAGTCCACCTGGTGCAGGCTCGCGAAGGTCTCCTCCAGGTCCTGAATCAAAGTTCTCGCCTCCCGAGGTTTTACCACAATGTTGTCGACATAGGCTTCAGCATTCCTCCCAAGCTGTTGACCCAGGGCGATGTGCATCAGCCGTTGGAAGGTCGCGCCTGCGTTGCGCAACCCGAACGGTATGCAGTGTAGAAGTCCCCACACGGGGTCAGGAAGGCCGTCTTCTCCCCATCTTCCACTCCCATCTTGATCTGGTGATAACCTGAAAACGCGCCAAGGAAGCACAGCAGGTCGCATTCGGCGGTGGAGTCGACAATCTGAGCGATGCGCAGGAGCAGGAACGGGTCTTGGGGACAAGCCTTGTTAAGGTTGGTAAAGTCAACACACATGCACTCCTTCCCGCCTTTCTTCGATACGACGACGTGGTTCGCCAGCCACTCGGGGTACCGAACCTCGTGAATGACACATGCCGCCTCCAACTTGCGCGTTTCCTGGACGATGAAGGACTACTTCTCCATGGATTGTCGTTGTGCCGTCTACTTCACAAGGCGCACATTGGGGCACACCCTCAAGTGGTGCTCGATCACCCCTCTTGGGACCCCTACTAGCTGCTTGGGTTCCGAGGCAAACACATCCTTGTTCACGCACAAGAACCTCACTAGTGCCTCCATTTGATTTGGTTCGAGGTTGGTGCCTATGGTGAAGGTGGCTCCTGAGGACCCATCTTCCTCGACCAACACCTGCTTGGTTTGGGCCTGATCTTGAGTGAACAACTACTTCTTCTTTGCTCGTGCGGCCTCCTTAGCCCCTGGGGTGTCCTCCTTGGCCAGTCGTGCCACTGCGGCGGTTTTGAGGGTGCACTTGAGCGCCTCTAGAGCCTCCTTGGTATCTCGAACTACGGCGAGGACGTCCTTGCTCCCGGGCATCTTCATGAGATTGTAGGCCGGATGGGTCGCCGCCATGAACTGAGCCAGGGCTGGGCATCCGAGGATGGCGTTGTACGGGAGGCCGATGCAGGCGATGTCAAAGTCGATCAGCTTGGTGCGGTAGTTATCGCAGGTGCCGAAGGTCACATGAAGGTGATCTTCCCCAAGGGGCTGGTGGAGCCACCGCTGACCCCGGAGAAGGGCTTGCTGGGTCGGTGCCGTTGGAGTGGTACATGAAGAAGGCTGAAAGCCTCCGCTGAGAGCATGTTGAGACCGGCGCCGCCATCGATGAGGGTCTTGGTGACAGCTACGCTGCAGATTGTGGGCGTGCACATCATTGGGAGCACGCCCGAGCCGACGGTGGTGGCGGGGTGATCCCCCATGTCGAAGGTAAGGTCGTCCTTGGGCACCACCCAACCCGGGGGAGCTCCTTGCCGCGCAGATGCGGCGCCAATCTGGCGAAAGAACAGCTTGGTGTGACGGTTCGAGGGTGGTGTTTGCGAGCCACCAAGGAGGGCTGCGACGGCTGGGGGCGCCGGTGCCGTGAAGAGCGCGATGAAGAGACCACACAGCTCCTCCCAGGAGGTCACCGAAGATCCTGGCAAGCTGAGCAGCCAGGCTTGTGGCACACTGGCCAGGGCCAAGGGGAACCAACTGGCCATGACCTGGTCGTTGCCTCCGGCTTCGAGGACGGCCTTCTCATACGCCTGCAGGAAGGTCGCCGGATCTGCCGCCCCATCATAGCGGGGTGGCATCTCTGGCTTGAACTTTTGCGGCCACCGCACCTGCTGCAGGGTGTGGGTAAAGGCCCGGACGCCCGTGGCGCACCTGCAGGCACCCGCCGACCTAACCAGAGGGGTGGCATCTGCCATGGAGCTGGACGAAGCAAGCGGAGAGGCGGAGATTCGGCGCACCCCCTACCTGGCGTGCCCAATGTCGGATTTAGGGTTCCAGCAGAACCCATGAGGTTCGAACACTCGGGTCCTCACCGCGATCTCAAGACTCAGCGCGTCGAACTCGCAGAACAAAGGGACACAAGATTTATACTGGTTCGGGACACCGATGTGGTGTAACACCCTACTCTAGTGTGGTGTGGTGGATTGCCTCTTGGGCTGAGGGTGAATAGTTACAAGGGAAGAACAACCTCCTGAAGAGAGGTGCTCTTGTGCTTGGTGAGTTTGTGTGGTTGCCTTGGCGGAATGGATCCGGTCCAAGAAGAGATCCCCCTTCTACGGTGGTGGCTAGTCCTATATATAGAGGCCCGGGTCCTCTTCCCAAATATTAGGCGGGAAGGGATCCCACAATGGCCAATTTGAAGGGGGACAGCTAATACAACCTATCCTGACAAAAGATGGTCTTCGCCTGCCAAAGGCTCTGGTGGTGACGCCGTCCTGGGTTCCACGGTGACCTCCGTCCTGCCGTCCTGCTGGTCTTGGTACCATTGCACCGATATGGAAACCTTTGCTTGAAGCCTCGGGACACCGCGCCTGCGCTTGCCTCTTTAGCACCAAAGAGGAAACGAGGACACTGCCTGGGCTGGCGCCCGCCTGGCCCTGGTCGTCATGGCTTGCATCAGAGGAACCTCGCGGGGCGCCCCTTGCCTTGATCTCTCCGCCCCTCGCGAGCCAGCCTGGTGAGGCCACCACTAAGGAGGTCTTGCGTCATCCGCCTCGTGAGGCTTGGACCCTCGCAAGGGTCTTGAGTGTTTTGCCGGTGAAGATGGGCCATACAGGGCTGCTGGTGGAGCCACACCGTGGGCCGCAGGCAGGCAAGTCTGCGGACCCTCGTTCCCAGGACGCCGACAGCTGGTCATGTTGTTAGACGGGCCACAAAGACCGCACAACCCAGTTTATAGCATGCTCCTCGAATTACTACTCAAAAAAAGTTGTGCAATTCTATCGTTAATTGGGCTATACGTTGAATATGATGAGGGTCCTAGATATTAGCAGGGCGGATTAGAGTAAAAAATGAGTGGTGCATCTAAGTAGTAAAAGAGGCGCTTGCTTGTGTTCGGGAGTGGACCTGGTGGGTCTGTACTGTCATACTCACAACTACAGTCCTCTCCCAATTCACTATGTTAACAGGGCCGGATGGCGGCGCCGCGGCGAGCGCACCAAGGCGGTGGATAAAGTATTGTCGCCAATGTGCTGGGTTGGGTTGGACATTCTTATTGAAATATAAAAATGGACTGGAACTATTTATGACGTTGACTACGATTTGCATGGGTGCGCTGGTTGCAGGAAGAAAATGGTGGGAGAAATAAGACTGGTCGCTATCTTTGCCTAAGAATAATATCGACTGAATGTAATGACACTATCATAGGAAATAATATCCTCCTGGTAAATCGTGAATTTAAAGAACTCGTGCATGAACATTTAGCTTTATTTATTTAGTTAGTTATTTAAATTTAGGGGACCATGAGCATGTACCTGGGCCGGATTCATGTGAGAGCCTCCCTTCCAGTTAATTGTGGGCTCCTCTATTGGGCCTTCATCAGTGGGCCGCATGTTATCAACAAGTGGAAAATGTGTTTCGTACCAAAAATAGTATGCCGTACGTATGGTACAGGGCACTATAGGATCGGACCATGCAACGACTTCCAAAACATTGTGTTTGTCATTCTAACAACACATTTATTCAACCAACAGATGAAATATACTCCTGATTGTACATTGAAAACGGCAGCAGCAGCAACCAGGGCTGGGGGTGCAACAGAAGCAGTAAGCAGGCTAGAAGAGTAAAGACACGACTCTCTCTTCCAAACCAAACATCAGCTATCATTTCAAAACGGTTACCAAAAAAGAACAAGTGTATGCATCAAACTAAATAAAGATCCTACGACACCAAGTGTACGCATCTAACTAACTGGCTCAGTTAGACATTACTATTTATTAAGCTGTGGAGATTGGCTGGCGGCTTGAACCAGATGGGTGCCTGACAGGGGAAACTCCAGCCAGCAGGTCGAAGTCTGATACTTGCGACCCTCTCTCCTACTTTGGGCTGCAGAGCATGACGACACATATCAGGGTATGGTGCATGTAGAGACGCATGGTATGATGTGTACACACAGTTTTGCCCGATGAACGAAACAGCGCTGCCATCATGATCCTCACCGTCGGTTATCTCCTGGTTAATCGAATAATTCAGTCCGAGAAACAGAGAGCATGTACCAAGGCTACTTACCAGCCTCTAGTTGAAAATTCTTGAAGGCACACAGAAGCTGGGATCCTGCTCAAAGACCTTGCAGTGACTGTGATTGTATTCCGTGAAACAACATGTCCGGTACGGGCAAACGGTCATCAATCGCTCGCCGTCGTCTGATCGAGCCAGGAACCACCTGCAACTGCCATGCCGCTTTTCTTTGAAAGGTTCTGGGATTAGGAAGGGTAGGGACACCAGGCGGCCTACAACATCATACCAAGTTGGTGTCAAATAAGAAAGGGCTCTGAATGTAGTCAATCTTAAGAACATCATGTTATGAGCATGAATATTTTTTCAATAAATGTGGACAGTAATATAAGCAAGCCATCATGATATTATACGAAAGTAGCATATTGTTATAACATCCGTTTGTAGCGATGACTGGAGTAGGCCAGCAATACGTCTAGCCATAGAAGGAGTCGATAGCGTAAATGAAGCCCTTGTGTTCAATGGAGGGTGTATGATCCTATGATGGACGTGCAGATTTATCCACTTACCGCAGTGACCTGTCAGATAGGCGAGACCGCGGTTGAAGAACGCAATTAGCTTAAAGTCTTTATAATTCGCAGATCTTGTGGGCACTTGGCAGATTACAACCTTGAGAAAATCAAACTAGGTATCATGTTGGCTACTGTATGATTCCAAGTATTTTGGGCCGTGGTGCCAAAGCAGTGCAATGTTAATCGAAGGAAGGGGGATCAATCACCTGGTGTAGACGTCCACGAGCATCCATCTGCCGCGACCGTCGACGAGCACCATCCAAGACGTGTAGGCGACCGCCGACCCAGTATATACCGTTAATGTAGTTCAGGGTGAAGGGGATCGGATCGCAGTCAAGGAGGTTGATGCTCGCCACCCTATTATTGTTATGCTGCATGACACGCCGTTTCTGATGATCAGGGGACATCAGCAAGCAAGGAGCTGGCTTGAAAAGCTCCGGCCTGAGGGCTTCGAGTAAATGGTACAGCCCCAAGAAGAACGCGGCGAGCGGCATGGTACTGAGCTTGACCACACGCGAAACAATGAGATTGATTACCTCTGTGGGGAGCGAATTCCATCCACTCTTTCGTCGGACACTGCTCGGTTCTGCCATTGTTACTGCTTGGGTTTTGGAGGAGGGGGAGGCGCCTTAGCGGGGATGGAAGATTAGATGAGATTATGTGCGGACAAAGATGGAGAAGCGAATATGTGTTGCGGGAAGTGGACAGGTGATGATGACTACAACATGCCGCTTGACTTACAAGACACATACCAGTAGCGTAGGGTCATATCGATGCCAGACAACTTACTTGAGTGATCACAGTATGTAGGGTCATATCGATGCCAGACAACTTGCTTGAGTGATCACAATACTGGTACTCCGTACAGTACCTACGACTATGCCCTAACTTGCTTGAGTAGAGTAGTAGTGGAGTAGGACTCTGCTCTACTACTAGCACCGGAGGAGTAGTATATTCTATTCTAAAATAGTTATAAACTTCAATGCCTGACTATGGAACGACTATGAACTGCCATCGACGCTAACTCCAATCCCCAGCTGTCGGTGTACAAAAGTAGGGGTCCCTTTTTGCACCCCTTTACTTGTGTGCGGGCAGTCGTAGCCCCAGGCCCGTGGCCACACTTGGCGGGGCAGAAGAAGCCAAGGTTACTAGAGCCCTGCCCAAGACCAGGAGCATGACAAACTGAGGGGCGAGGTGAAACTCCCCTGGCGAGGTCCTTGCCGGGCGCGGCCTTCATGGCCCCGGCAAGAACCTTGCCGGGGTAACTTGCCCAACACCAGCAGAGCTGCCACCCTTGAGCCTAAGAGTTACGATGCCCTCAACCACATTGGAACCAAAGCTCAGGAGGTGCCTCCATGGTGGCATGCAGATCTGTGTGAAGACCAAGAACATACAAGACTAGATGAGAATCAGAAGACGAAGATCCTCGGCAAGATACTTGCCGAGGATACCCACGAGACCCCCCTGGCATGACCCTTGCCGGGGAGGCCCAGGACGCCTCGGCAAGACCATTGCCGAAGACATGCGCGGGGCCACGGCCAGGCCCATGCCTGCCAAGACTCCACCGCCGTTCCCACACAACTGCCAGCCCACCAACTAGGCGAGCACCTGCGTGGCGACGTGTGGCTTCCAGGCCAACTCAGAAGCACCTGTGTGGTGGCATGCAGATCTTCGTGAAGACTCTGCCACCGCACGAACTCAGCAGCCAGCCAGCGTGGCACTACACGCCCCGTCAGTTCGGACGCGCGTCGAAGCCAAGTGAGGCGGTGACAGCTGGGACGAGCTTCCTTGCCGTCCTCGATAAAGCAAGAAGGGCATGTCGGCAGCGGATTAAATGCATTTTACCTACGGTGCCAGGAGATAGTCTCAACTACTATACAACTTTCCACCTCTTGTGTGCCACTTTGGCAGCCCCTTTGACTATAGAAGGAGGCCTGCGGTGTATTGAGGAAGGATTCAGACTTTTTGGACCCTACACGCTTTGTAGCTAGTCCATGAACACCAGATAAACATAAACCAGCAAGAGTTCGGTATTACGCATCACTTGCAGCCTGAACCTGGATAATCCCCCCGTGTTGATCCCTCAAACCCGCTCTTTCCACAGCCCCGCGCCCGCCAACCATAGCAAAAGGGATTCTTCATGATCCCGTAGGTGTCGTTTCCTCTGACATCTCTAGCGCGCTAGGTAGGGGGCGCATGCTGTGAAAATCTGGTTTGGAGGTTAGCACACCGACTTCTTCATCACCATGTCCCCCAAGAGAAAGGGGATCACAGCGATCGCCTCATCCGGGGCCGGCCCATCTGCGCCAACATGAGCAGGCGGCCGGGTGGTCACGGATGGGGCCGGAGACATGGCCCGCGAGCATCCACGACATTCTGGCGATCGGAGCCAGGCGAGCGGCGTCGTCCGAATCCGAGACGACGAGCCACACGCAGCTCGGTCCAGGGGCAGGGCCGTGCTGCCCACGGGCGGCGTGGCAGCCTCTGCGGCACCCCAGTTGGCACCCGCGCCGCACACTTCCTAGGCCGGGCGTGATGAGCAACACCATGATGCCGGAGCCCTTGGGCACCGCCGCGAAAAGAGCCCTATGCGCCACTCGCAGGACGAAACAGGCCGGCGTGCGAGCTCAGACGCCAGTGCAGGAGGCGTGCGACTGCGAGACCGCGACAGAGCTCCTTCTAACCTGGTTAGAAGTCGGAGCGCGTCACGGTCTACGCAGATTTCGTCGCCGCCTACGCCAGCAGAAGAGTTGGCGCGCGTGCAGCTGCTCCTCGACTTCCCCCATGCTGCGAAGAAGCTCGATGAGTGGAGGGCCATCATCCGAAGCCTTGTCGGCTTCGCAAACAAAGACGGGCTGCTCCCAACGGGACCCTCACACCAGCGTCTAGACGAGCCGGTGCATGCCGGCGCTGGGGGGCCAGAGATGCTGCGACCATGATAAACTC
>NC_041390.1:320613749-320691164 GCF_002162155.2 Triticum dicoccoides
CGTCAGCAGCCACCGGACCATCGAGCCGACGTCGGTGACAATGTTTCCACAGTGTCGTTTGACCCACGAACCCACCATGACCAACGTCAAGTCCTTCGGTAACGGGCCCAAGAAGGCGCTCAAACTACCATTGAATGACGCCAGGAGACGCACCATTAGTTAGATCAGCGTGCGGGGCCTACCATGGAGCACCCGACGCCAGGGGGCCCTGGCGACATGCCTTACGAGGTGGGTTGTCCGGCCTTTACCCGAGAGCTACGACAATTTTAGTGGCCCTCCCACCGCACGTTCAAGCCCGATGTTGGCGAGAGGTACAATGGCAAAACCCACCCGTCGGAGTTCCTCAACATCTACACCATCGCGATGCAAGCTGCTGGAGCTCGCGATGACAAGGTGCTTGCCAATTACTTCCCGTTGGTACTCAAACCCAACATCATGTCATGGTTGATGCACTTTCCAGTGGATTCCATTTCTTCTTGGTCGGATTTGTGCCATGAGTTTGTTGGCACCTTCACTGGAGGCCACCAAGCTCATGGCCAGGCAAACAATTCGCATATCATCCCCCAAAAAGAAGGTGAAAACCTGCGCAAGTACATACAGAGGTTCAGCCGGGTGCAATACAACATCCCAGATTTTCATCCCGCCGCTGTCATCAGCGCATTCCATCAGAATGTGTGAAACCACAAGATGCGTGAAGAGTTGGTGATGAACATGGTCAAGGATGTGGCTGAACTTTACGTTCTGGTCGATAGATGTGCTCGAGCTGAAGAGGGGAGGAAGTACCCCGGCTAAGACGCCAGTGGGGAAACCGACTCCACAGACGAAGACAACGCCGCCCGACAAAGAAGGGCCGACGCCGCAACAGGAAATGTAAGGGCAAAACTATGCTTGCCGTTGAGGTTGCCGGCCCCGGCAAGGAGGTTGTCGGGTGTGCCGACTATTTGGCCCTGGCAGCCTCTGGCAAGCCAGGAGGCTCCGACAAGCAGTACTGCAAGATCCACCTGACGCTCATTTGTTTTGGACTGAATCGTTTCACAAGCTTGACTACTGTTGTTTTTCTACTTTTACAAAAACCGCATCGTAATGTTAAAACGTGCATTTGCACGTACATAAGTAATAGTAGTACTCCCTCTGTATAGGTGTATAAGTCTACCCTCCTTCTTGGTCGCGGTGCACAACCAAAGATGACTTATTCACGTGGACGGAGAGAGTAGCACAGTCTGCAAGCATATATAGAGAGAGACGTGCAGTGCGATAGTATATAGTAAAGATTCTGCTATATGCACATACTTACAAAATGCGTACGGATACACAAGGTTTTCAAACATTCCCTTTTACATAATTAATTAAGGATGCTAATAACTCCTGAACGTTCAGGATTTATCATTTGCATCCCAAAACTAATGACATCGCCTTATGATACTAAATTATACTTCTACTAAAAGTCACAACGCTCGCAGGAGCGCTTGCGGTGCGCCACGAGTGCCCTCGTGCGCGGCCATTTCCCAGCGCGCCGACACAATGCCTCTTCCTCAGCCTTGCAACTCGCGAGGTGCTGATTGGCAGCTTGCCGGTGGGCGAGCACGATCTCACCGGTTTGGTGATCCGGCGCCAATAGGTACTCCTCCTCGCTGGAAGCGTGCACCCGATCCATGTACCGCCAAGCGTAGATGAGGCTCTTGGGCCCGACTACACTCGGGGCTTTGGCATGGGCCAGAAGCATAGCAAGCATCATCAAAAAGGGATATTTCCAAAGAATCAATGGGATCATAACAATAATCATTGCATTCATCCTTCGGTAAATTCGAAGGGAAATTAAACAATGTATGAGTTGAAGAGTTACTCTCATTAGAAAGTGGGCATGGGTAGCTAATCCGCTCTTCGTCCTTTTGTTCTTCGCTCTCCTCACCATCTTTTTCATCCAATGAGCCCATAGTTTCATCAATCCCTTCTTCCATAGACACCTGCAGAATATTAGTCTCTTCTTGGACAGCGGAGGAGTCCTCAATATATGGTTTAACATAGGCATTAGAAGCATAATTATCATAACAATACTTAAGTATGGCAAAATTTTCAGATTTGTAAAGAGTAGCATCATACTTTCCAATCAATGAAGCAATTTCAGAAGCAGCCTTAAAAGCAACAAATTGTTCAATTTGTTGAACATCACAGTAATTATAAACAACCTTAGCATACATAGATACGATTCCATTATCACTAAACTCACATTGGTAGGGAAGGTGTTTCTTAGGGTCTTCAGAACAACAAGTAAAATCATATATTTCACATAAATTCCAAGCATAGCATTGCAAACGATGAATTTGATCCAGTAAAAGTTTCCCTTTTTGAGATAAGCGGTGTCGCACATAACAAGCATGCTCATCTAAAGATTCGCCCTCAACTAAGCTAGTTGGTGTTTCAAGACGAGCACATAGGGATCGAAGATGATCCAAGTAAAAAGCTTCAGAAGTGTGATAGATTTTGAGTGGTTCTTCAACCATTGGTTCAGTAGGTACCACTGATTTTTTTTGGTATTTTCGTTTCCTACCCATAACTTAAGATAGAAAACAAGAGCACAAAATAAAAATTACTTAGTGATAAAGCAAACAAGCACACACGAGAATATTCACCGCACGCTATAACTCCCCGACAATGGCGCCAGAAAAAGGTCTTGATAACCCACAAGTATAGGGGATCAATTGTAGCCTCTTTCGATAAGTAAGAGTGTCGAACCCAACGAGGAGCTAAAGTTAGAAGAAATATTCCCTCAAGTTCTATCGACCACCGATACAACTCTACGCACACTTAACGTTCGCTTTACCTAGAACAAGTATGAAACTAGAAGTACTTTGTAGGTGTAACGGGATAGGTTTGCAAAATATAAGGTGCACGTAAATAAAAACTAGGGGCTGTTTTAGGTAAATAAGAAATAAAGTTAGTATAGCAAGTGTGGAAAAGTGGTGGTAGGAGTTGCGACATTCTCCCTAAGCAATTGACTACTTTACTAGACCGATAGCAAGTTTTATGTGGGAGAGGCCACTGCTAGCATGTCATCCCTGACTTGGAATTCTATGCACTTATGATTGGAACTATTAGCAAGCATCCGCAACTACTAACGTTCATTAAGGTAAAGCCCAACCATAGCATTAAGATATATTGGTCCCCCTTCAATCCCGTATGCATCAATTTCTATGATAGGTTGAAGCTTCTGTCACTCTTGCCCTCCAATACATTGTACTATCAACATACAACTAACCCTATGGTGTGATCCACGTGCACGCTCATATGATGGGCACCAAAGACAGCAACATAACCCCAAGCAAATTAAACCAATCATAGAAATTCACCAATTACCGATAGGACAACGAAAATCTACTCAGACATCATAGGATGGCAACACCTCATTGGATAATTATATGAAGCATAAAGCACCATGTTCAAGTAGAGGGTACAGGGGGTTGCGGGACAGCGGACCGCTGTAGATAGATGGGGGAAGGTGATGAAGATGTTGGTGAATATGACAGAGGTGTTGGTGCAGATCGTTGTCGCGATGATGGCGCCGACGGTGTTCCGGTGCCACCGGGAGAGAGGGGGAGACAGCCCTGTTCTTCTACTTCTTCCTTGACCTTCTCCCTAGATGGGAGAAGGGTTTCCCCTCTGGTCCATGGCCTCCATGGCGGCGGACGGCCGAGAGCCCCTCCGAGATTGGATCTGTCTCTCTGTCTCTCTCCGTTTCTACGTTCCTGATTCCGGCCTTTCACCGTTTCTTATATTCCCGAAGATCCGTAACTCCGATTGGGCTGAAATTTTAATACGATTTGTATCTGAATATTGGATTTCTTGTGGCGAAAGAAGGGCACCAACCGCCTTATGGGGTGGCCTCGAGGGTTAGAGGCGCGCCCCCTGCCTCGTGGCCCCTTCGGGCATTGTCTTGCGTTGATTCTTCTTCCCAAAAGTCACATATATTCCAAAAAAATCTTCGTAAGTTTTTATCCCGTTTGGACTCCGTTTGATATGGATTTTCTACGAAACAAAAAACATGCAACAAACAGGAACTGGGACTGGGCATTGGATCAATATGTTAGTCCCACAAATAGTATAAAAAGTTGCCAAAAGTATATGAAAGTTGTATAATATTGGCATGCAACAATCAAAAATTATAGATACGACGGAGACATATCAATGAGTTCATCGTCATCTACACACGTGGATCCGCGGCGGTGAAAGCATGCCTTGCTCGCTTCCTACGCATGTTCAACAGTTCAAAGGATGAGTGGGTCGCTGGGCTGGATGTTGAGTACACCACAGTCCTGGAAAGAGAGAAGATTCTAAAGGAGGCAGAGAAGAAGAAGCACGCCGTGATCCATGTTTGCATACATAACATGTGCTTGGTCTACCACATATGCCATGCCGACGTTGAGTGCCAGGATTGTAGACTTTAGGAATGACAGGGTTGTCTTGGGTCGGATAGGCCTCGTTGTAGGCCAGCGCTTCAATCCCCAGAAGGCAAGCCTGGTGTCCTCCTCTAAGCCTTCAATGCTGAACCTGGCAGCAGCCATGCTTGATTCTTCATACGCTAAACTGAAGAAACCTCACCATGAGTTTCATCATACATGGGAGTCAAAGACATTAGATGAAGATCACATCCTATACACAGCAATGGATGCCTACCTTTGTTTAAATATCTACAAGGGTTGGATGAAGAAGCAGATCCCAGTGTCCGCTTGAAGCAAAGAAGTGTCAGCTAAGTGGAAGAGGAAGAGGAACGAGGACGAAGTCGAGGACGTGGACTCGGCCTCCGAGTAAGGTGGAAGCGTCGTCGCTCATGCTGGTTCTACTGAAGTGTCAAGCAGACTAGTTGCTTAGTTTTATTTCAGGGGTGTGTTGTGTTGAGCCCCCAGCAGAACTATGTTTATGTTCTTTCTCGTTATTTAAACTCTTTAGTACGTACCATAGTACTAGTACTATGTCTTACTACTGTTCTTCTTGTAGTTGGTACTACTCCTCGTATCTTCGTGTTCCTACTGTAGTTAATACGTTCATACTAGTAGTATAATTTGGGTCAGTCAATTTGTGAAAGAAGTTCGACGGAGCGAAGGAAGAAGACTGCAAAGAAGCTACCCCAGTATCTATATTAGGGTGGCAGGGAGCCCATGATCTATCTTATGAGTGTTGGGTGTGGAATGCAATTCGCCGAAAAAATGGATCTTGCCCAGGGTTAAATGGATGGTAGGGCGGGGGGGAGCATGGCGGTGGTAGGAGGTTCAAGGGAGGGCTGGGCGGGGCGGTGGTGGTAGGTGTCGGCGTTCTGGGAACGGGGGTCCGCAGACTTGCCTGCCTGTGGCCCGCGGCATGGCTCCACCAGCGGCCCTATACAGCCCGTCTTCACCAGCAAACACTCAAGACCCTCGCGAGGGGCCAAGCCTCGCGAGGCGGACGACGCAAGACCTCCTCAGGGGTGGCCTCACCGGGCTGGCTCGTGAGGGGTGGACAGATCAAGGCAAGGGACACCTCGCGTGGTTTGTGTGACACAAGCCATGACGACCGGGGCCAGGCGGGCGCCAGCACGTGTAGTGTCCTCGTTTCCTCTTTGGTGCTAAAGAGGAAACGTAGGCGAGGAGTCCCGAGGCATCAGGCAAAGATTTCCATATCGGTGCAATAAGACCAAGACCAGCAGGACCACAGGACGGAGGTTACCGTGGAGCCCAAGACGGCGTCACCACCAGAGCCTTTGGCAAACGAAGACTACTTTTGTCAGGATAGCTTGTACTAGTTGTCCCCCTTCAAATTGGCCGTTGTGGGATCCCTTCCCTCCTAATACTTGGGAAGAGGACCCGGGCCTCTATATATAGGACTAGCCACCACCATAGGTGGGGGCAACCTCATTTTGGACCAGATCCATTCCACCAAAGCCACCACACTTACCAAGCACAAGAGCACCTCCCCTTAGGAGGTTGTTCTTCCCTTGTAATTGTTCATCCTCAGCCCAAGAGGCAATCCACCACACCACACTGGAGTAGGGTATTACACCACATCGGTGGCCCGGACCAGTATAAACTCTTGTGTCTTGTGTTCTTTGGGTTCGTCGAGCTAGGCCGTGAGATCATGGTGTGTCAACGCGGAGCTGACACGTGGTTCCGTCGACCAATGAGAATTTTACACATGGAAAATCAGCATTGGTCATGGCTGTTAGCGGGTTATCGGATCCAAAATCGGACCCGATACCTTAACGGCTACCCGTTACAGTGGATGCCACGTGTCGGTCACCCTTGACGAACGCACTTCCATGACATGGCATTTATCGTCGTGGAAGTGAACACTTCTGTGATGATAATTTTGGTAATTTCATGGAACACTTCTATAACAGCACAAGTATGACTATCTTGATTCTGTCATAAAATCGTCATGGATGCACATGCATGACAGAAAACGTGACCTACTGTGACAAACACGTATCATCATGGAAGTGTATTTTTTTGTAGTAATAGATATGTCTAGCAAGGAATCAAGACTTAACACACAAAAATAAAACAGGCAAAGATTCATATCATACAAGATGCTCCAAGCAAAACACATAGTATGTGATGAATAAAAATATAGCTTCGATTAAAATACCGATGGTCGTTAGAAGAAAGAGGGGATGCCACTCGGGGGCATCCCCAAGCTTAGTTGCTTGGTCTCATTTGGATAATAGCGGGGGATGACGGGGCATCGCCAAGCTTAGGCTCTTCTTACTCCTTATTCCTTCGTCCATCGTAAGATAACCCAAAACTTGAAAACTTAAATCACACAAAACTCAACAAAACCTTCGTGAGATCCGTTAGTATAAGAAAATAAATCACTACTATATGTGATGTATCAAACCAATTCATATTTTGTTCTTGCATTATATCTACTCTATTCCAACTTTTCTATGGCAAAACGCATTAAAGAATACCATACAGCCATCAAAACAAGCACACAACACAAAGAAAACAGAATCTGTCAAAAACAGAACAGTCTGTAGAAATCTGGGTGTTTTGAATACTTCTGTAACTCCAAAATTCTGAAACAATAGGACGTTAAGGAATGGGTATTTTGTCGCTCTTTGTTTAAAAACGAGAATTGTTTTCATGAACGCAAAAGTTTATGTTTTTTCAGCAAGATCAAACAACTATCACCCAAGAAGATCCCAAAGGTTTTACTTGGCACAAACACTAATTAAAACACAAAAAACACAATCATAATAGAATCATAATTGTTCTAACACTCAATAAGAGGAAGCAAAAAGCAAAAATAAATTTTATTCATTGGGTTGCCTCCCAACAAGCGCTATAGTTTTATGCCCTTAGCTAGGCATAAAGCAAGGATCTACGTTTTGTCATCCTTCTTCTTAATTCCCTTAGAGGTATTTTCATCATGGGTTTTTTTAAAAACAACATTAAACATATTATCCATAGAAATCTTAGAATTATTAAGTTTCCCATTAACACAACCACGTCGATTTCCGGCAACAATCCAAGAATAATGTTGATTAACATTATTTAAAACTTGTTGAATTACATCTAGGATTGGGACTTCCTTTTTAAGGTTCTCATCAAAGATCTTATTGTCCCCAGGAAAATGTCATAACGCATAATCACTATTGTAAAGAATTTCATCTATCACGGGCTTTTCACGATTCATACCATAAAAATCAAAGATCTCCCTAGCTTCCCATATGATATAGTCAAACTCATTCTTAAGAACCAGAGTGTCTAACTTTTTAGCCTTCGGATTCTTTATAACAGGGAGCTCAAAAAACAACCTCTACAAAGTAGGATGAGTACGGATAAATTTACTATCAAGTTTCAGAACTAGTGCTGAAATAGCATCCGTATAAGATCTAGTTGTTTTAAGTATAGGAGCATCATCAAGACTTAAATTTCCAACACAATTGAAAAATTATTGGATTCATTCCTTTCCCATTACATTCCCTTGCCCCAAGATAAAAGTTTTAGCATCCAGATTGCCCGTACGTCCAGCTTTAGGAGTTAGGCCATCATCTGTTGGTGCAATACCAAAATCACTCATGATTGCAAGCAAAAGATAGATCTGACGAAAAAATGGCAAACGGAAAAGAGGGGCGAATAAAACGGCAAATTTCTGTGAAGTGGGGGAGAGGAAAACGAGAGGCAAATGGCAAAGAATATAAATTGCAAGGAGATGAGATTTGTGATTAGGAACCTAGTATATGTTGAAGATCCTCCCCGGCAACGACGCCAGAAATTCCTTTTGATGTCGCTTGAAGCTACGTCGGTATTTCCCCAAAGAGGAAGGGATGATGCAGCACAGCGGCGGTAGGTATTTCCCTTAGAAATGAAACCAAGGTTATCGATCCAGTAGGAGAACCAAGCAACACAATATAAACAGCACCTGCACACAAATAACAACTACTCGCAACCCGACGTGTAAAAGGGGTTGTCAATCCCTTTCGGGCAGCGGCGCCCAAAGATGGGCAAACGGACATGAGAGAGTTGTAAATATTGATAGATCAATGTCAAATAAAATAAATTGCAGCAAGGTATTTTTGTATTTTTGGTTTCATAGATCTGAAAATAAAATGCAATTAAAATAGATTGTGAAGGAAAATAATATGAGAAAGAGACCCGCTGTGGGTGTCACTAGTGGCTTCTCTCGAGAAAAATAGCAAACGGTGGGTAAACAAATTACTATTGGGAAATTGATAGAACTTCAAATACTCATGATGATATCCAGGCAATCATCATTACAAATGCATCACGTCCAAGATTAGTAGACCGACTCCTGCCTGCATCTACTAATATTACTCCACACATCGGCCGCTATCCAACATGCATCTAGTGTAATAAGTTCATGGAGAAATGGAGTAATGCAATAAGAATGATGACATGATGTAGACAAGATTTATTTATGTAGAAATAGACCCCGTTGTTTTATCCTTAGTAGAAACGATACATATGTGTCGGTTCCCCTTCTGTCACTGGGATCGGGCACCGTAAGATCGAACCCACTACAAAGCACCACTTCCCATTGCAAGATAAATAGATCAAGTTGGCCAAACAAAACCCAAATATCGGAGAAGAAATACGAGTCTATAAGCAATCATGCATAAAAGAGATAAAAGAAACTCAAATACTTTCATGGATATAAAAAGATAGATCTGATCATAAATTCAAAGTTCATCCGATCCCAACAAACACACCGCAAAAAGAGTTACATCATATGGATCTCCAACAGACCATTGTATTGAGAATCAAACGCGAGAGAGGAAGCCATCTATCTACTAACTACGGGCCTGAAGATCTACAAAGAACTACTCACGCATCATCGGAGAGGCACCAATGGAGGTGGTGAACCCCATCCGTGATGGTGTCTAGATTGGATCTGGTGGTTCTGGACTCTGCGGCGGCTGGAATTGATTTTCGTCGACTCCCCCAGGGTTTCTGGAATATTGGGGTATTTATAGAGCAAAGAGGCGGTCCGGGGGGCACCCGAGGTGGGCACAACTCACCAGGGCGCGCCTGGGCCTCCTGTCATGCCCTGGTGGGTTATGCTCTCCTCGGAGCACCCCCAGGCGCAGGATTGGCCCATTAGGTGTCTTCTGGTCCATAAAAAATCTCCGTAAAGTTTCGTGGCATTTGGACTCCGTTTTGCATTGATATTCTATGATGTAAAAAAGAAGCAAAAAAAGCAACTGGCACTTGGCACTATGTCAATAGGTTAGTACCAAAAAATGATATAAAATGAATATAAAACATCCAAGATTGATAATATAACAACATGGAACAATAAAAAAATTATAGATACGTCGGAGACATATCAGGAAGGCACTCCTCCACTCGTCGACGTCGATCTCCTCATCCTCGGGGCCCACCTCGATGCCCTCCACACCGCCGTCGCCGCCGCCTTTGACCTCTTCATCGGAGGAGAGGACGATAACCTCGCCACCCTCCGCACCGCTGTCCTCGCCGCCTTCGACCTCCGTGCCGGCAAAGATCGCCCGCTCCACCTCCACGAGCTCCGGGTGCTGTCGGCGGAGCTCTTGCATGTAGGCATCATCGGCGGCCTCGGCCTCGAGGCGCTCCCACGCCTCGCGGTCCTCCCGCGCTATAGCCGATCTCACCACCCCTGGCTCCGGCGGAACGAGGTTGACCGGACATGTGCCATAGGGGAAATATAACCTAGCCGCCATTCCGTGGTAGCGGACCTGCGAGCGGTCGTACTCCATGGCCGTGAGCTCGGCCATGTGGAAACTACCGAGCTAGTGTCGGGTGTGGGTCTCCCGATCTATAATCTCAGTGAGCCACATCCCCGACCGCCGCTGCCGGACCCCGAGGTAGGACCTCATCGGCCACCGGGTCCAAGGGAGGACGGGGAAGTCCTCAAACCGGCATAGGGGCACAACGGCGGGCGGATCGGCAGACCGGCGATGACGGATTGAGCTTGCTGAGGATGACAGGGACACCTCGGCGGCCACCTCACCGGCGTCGGGCCAAAAGGCCATGATAAACCTATTTTTCGACATTGGCTCCTCGAGCTCCTCGGCATACAGGCAGAGGTTGAGGATGGAGGCGCCGGCGATGGCGGCGACCTACCAATGCTTTTGGGGGTGGTGTGTGTCTGTGTGAGCAGAGGTTTTGGGGAGTGTGTGGTGTGTGTGGAGGGGGGCAAGGAGGTGTTTGAGGAAATATTGCGGCAACTAAAAATTTTACTAGGTGGGAGTAACAAGGTGGGGCTACTGAAAATTTGGATCAAGGGTGAGCATATATTTTTGAGATTGCGAAGGATGCATAGGCGGGAGTAAAATGCCGGGGCTACTAAATATTTGAATCAAGGGACTGAAGCAGAGCGGGAGTATCAGACATCGCACATGGTCCGCACATACTAATCGTGTGCTATCAAGCATTAAAACCTTCCAGGCGGTAGATATTTTCAAGATTACGAGGCAGTAATGCTGTGGACTGTAGCGGACGCACATTCTCGCGTAAGCCATAGGCGTACTATACAGCGACGGTGCTCCAGGATATTTTGTACTGCATCCCACGTGGTTGGTGATAATAAACTATGTGGGATCTACTTGATTTGAATTACATAATGGGGTCACAGCAGCAATGGACGGTGTTTGAATTGCTAGACCTTTTATCTGCTTATGTCCATGGGTTTATGTTATGTCCCATGCAAGAAATGGGTATGAATTTTGAACACCACGGCACCTTTGGGGAGGAAACGATAACCGTTGCCTCTTATTGCTTTCAAAAAATTTCTAGTGTCAACATAAAACAACATGAGGGTTGTGTTAAGTTTTGGAATTTTTTGGGGTTCGTTTGGACATTTTTAGACATTAATAGGGTTTTCCAGGCATTTTAAGTGCATAATTCAAATTTGAAACACATGCACATGCTCCGGTGCATATAAATTGGATGAAAAAGCAAATATGTGTCCTTGGGTGCATGCATAGGTCCCATGCATGAAATGGGAATGAATTTCAAACAGCAGGGCACTTTTGATTGGTGGCAAAACATTGAGATACCTTGTTTTTAAATTCTAGTAAATCCAAAACTCGTCTGAAATTCATGAAACTTGGCATGGTATCATGGAGCGGCATCAATATGTCGTGGTAAAATTTTTGTCCCATTTGGGGCAGGTTTGGGTATAAGCTTATCACACACCAGAGCTTCTCACAAAAAGCCTGGTGGTTTCGATAGGGAACGTGCCACCTATGGGGACGATACGATATCCATTGCCTCTTATTGCTTTCAAAAAATTTCTAGTGTCAACATAGAACAACAAGAGTGTTGTGTTAAGTTTTGGAATTTTTCGGGGCTTGTTTGGACATTTTTATACATTAACTGGGTTTTCTGGGCAATTTATGTGCATAATTGAAATTTGAAATACATGCACATGCTCCAGTGCATATAAATTGGTTGAAAAGTCAAATATGTGTCCTTGGGTGCATGCATACGTCCCATGCAAGAAATGGGAATGAATTTCAAACACCATGACCCTGTTGATTGCCGGCAAAACATTGAGATACCTGGTTTTTAAATTCTAGTAAATCCAAAACTCGTCTAAAATTCATGAAACTTATTATGGTACCATGGAGAGGCATCAACATGTCATGGTAAAAATTTTGTCCCATTTGGGGCAGGTTTGGGTACAAGCTTCTCACAAACCAGAGTTTCTCACAACAAGCCTGGTTGTTTTGGTAGGGAACGTGCCACCTTTGGGGATGGAATGATATCCGTTGCCTCTTATTGCTTTCAAAAAAAAAATAGTGTCAACATAGAACAACAGGAGTGCTATGTTAAGTTTTGGAATTTTTGGGGGCTCGATTTGACATTTTTATACATTAACTGGGTTTTCTAGGCATTTTACGTGCATAATTCAAATTTGAAATACATGCACATGCTCGAGTGCATATAAATTGGTTGAAAAATCAAATATGTGTCCTTGGGTGCATGCTTAGGTCCCATGCAAGCAATGTGAATAAATTTAAAACACCAGGGCACTGTTGATTGCCGGCAAAACATTGAGATACCTGGTTTTTAAATTCAAGTAAATCCAAAACTCATCTGATATTTATGAAACTTGGCATGATATCATGGAGCGGCATCAACATGCCGTGGTAAAAAAATTCTCCCATTTGGGGCAGGTTTGGGTATAAGCTTCTGATACGTCCATTTTGCATCATGCTTTTATATCGATATTTATTGCATTATGGGCTGTTATTACACATTATGTCACAATACTTATGCTTATTCTCTCTTATTTTACAAGGTTTACATAAAGAGGGAGAATGCCGGCAGCTGGGATTCTGGGCTGGAAAAGGAGCAAATATTAGAGACCTATTCTGCACAGCTCCAAAAGTCCTGAAACTTCACGAAAGATGTTTTCAGAATATATAAAAAATAGTCGGCGGAAGTAATTCACTAGGTGGGCCACACCCTGCCCACCAGGGTGGGGGGCGCGCCCTACCCCCCTGGGCGCGCCCCCTACCTCATGGGCCCCCTAGTGGCCCTCCGGTGGCCATCTTCTGCTATATGAAGTCTTTCGATGGGAAAAAAAATCATAAGCCATCATCTCGGACGAAACACCGCCACCACGAGGCCGAACCTTGGCGGAACCAATCTAGGGCTCTGGCGGAGCTGTTCTGCCGGGGAAACTTCCCTCCCGAAGGGGGAAATCATCGCGATCGTCAGCACCAACGCTCCTCTCATCGGGAGAGGGCTATCTCCATCAACATCTTCATCAGCACCATCTCCTCTCAAAACCCTAGTTCATATATTGTATCCAATTCTTTTCTCCAAGTCCGGGATTGGTGCTAGTAGGTTTCTAGTAGTGTTAATTACTCCTTGTAGTTGATGCTAGTTGGTTTAATTGGTAGAAGATCATTTGTTCAGATCCTATATGCATATTAATACCCCTCTGATTATGAACATGTTTATGCTTTGTGAGTAGTTACTTTTGTTCCTGAGGACATGGGAGAAGTCTTGCTATTAGTAGTCATGTGAATTTGGTATTCGTTCGATATTTTGATGAGATGTATGTTGTCTCTCCTCTAGTGGTGTTATGTGAACGTCGACTACATGACACTTCACCATTGTTTGGGCCTAGAGGAAGGCATTGGGGAGTAATAAGTAGATGATGGGTTGCTAGAGTGACAGAAGCTTCAAGCCTAGTTTATGCGTTGCTTCGTAAGGGGCTGATTTGGATCCATATGTTTCATGCTATGGTTAGGTTTACCTTAATACTTTTGTTGTAGTTGAGGATGCTTGCAATAGAGGTTAATCATAAGTGGGATGATTGTCCAAGTAAGGGCAGTACCCAAGCACCGGGCCACCCACATACTAAATTATCAAAGTACCAAACGCGAATCATATAAGCGTGATGAAAACTAGCTTGACGATATTCCCATGTGTCCTCGGGAGCGCTTTTCTCTATATAAGAGTTTGCCCCGGCTTGTCGTTTGCTACAAAAAGGATTGGGCCACCTTGCTGCACTTTATTTACTTTTGTTACTTGTTGATCGTTACAAATTATCCTATCACAAAACAATCTGTTACCACTTATTTCAGTAATTGCAGATAATACCTTGCTGGAAACCGCTTATCATTTCCTTCTGCTCCTTGTTGGGTTCGACACTCTTACTTATCGAAAGGACTACGATAGATCCCCTATACTTGTGGGTCATCAGCTTCTCACAATAAGCTTGGTGGTTTCGGTAGGGAACGTGCCACCTTTGGAGACGAAACTATATCCGTTGCCTCTTATTGCTTTCAAAAAATTTATAGTGTCAACATAGAACAACAGGAGTGCTATGTTAAGTTTTGGAATTTTTCGGGGCTCGTTTGGACATTATTATACATTAAGTGGGTTTTCTAGGCATTTTATGTGGATAATTCAAATTTGAAATACATGCACAGTGCATATAAATTGGTTGGAAAATCAAATATGTGTCCTTGGGTGCATGCTTAGGTCCCATCCAAGAAATGGGAATTAATAGCAAACACCAGGGTACTGTTGATTGCCGGCAAAATGTTGAGATACCTGGTTTTTAAAGTCTAGTAAATCCAAAACTCGTCTGAAATTCATGAAACTTTGCATGGTATCATGGAGTGGCATCAACATGTCATGGTAAAATTTTTGTCCCATTTGGGGCAGGTTTGGGTATAAGCTTCTCACAAACCAGAGCTTCTCACCACAAGCCTGGTGGTTTCGGTAGGGAGCGTGCCACCTTTGGGGATGAAACAATATCCGTTGCCTCTTTTTGCTTTCAAAAAATTTATAGTGTCAACATAGAACAACAGGAGTCCTTGGGTGCATGCTTAATTAGGTCCCATGCAAGAAATGGGAATGAATTTCAAACACCTGGGCACTGTTGATTGCTGGGAAATCGTTGAGATACCTGGTTTTTAAATTCTAGTAAATCCAAAACTCGTTTGGTGGGCAGGTTGACCGGCAAGCGTGCAAGCTGTTCAACGCAGGATTTGTGCATCTCTTCAACGCAAATGGTTTAGTTAAGCAGTAAAGCGGTAGAAAATAAACCAAACATTATACATGTTGCCACACGCCCCGTGTGCCATGCAAGCAGGCGTGAGTTGATGGTACACATGCGAGCAGTCCATCGTGCAGGCATACCGGGAGGTGTGCGAGTAGCTGTGTGAAATGATGGTAGGAATGGAAGAAGTCCGCGGTGCAGGCTCACCGGGAGGCATGACAGCTTTTGACCGCAGCCTGCCTCGCTCCCACTGGTCCGTATTAATTGCGCGCCCGAGCCGCCGACCATAATAGACGGCCGCACCCCCGGTCCACAGTGGTCACCAACATCTGGACTCTGGAGTGTATGACAAAGCCGCCGAAGTGCACCATCGGAGGGAGTGGCAATGCAGGGGCTGGTGAAGCACCCGTGCAACGCGTGAAGCTTGGCACAGAGGTCTCCATCGCTGCCGATGAGGTCTCGCGCGGGCAGTAGCATGACCTTGACTTTGTCGGCGCCGTCATGCCCCTCTGGTGGCCCTCCGGTGCCCATCTTCTGCTATATGAAGTCTTTCGATGGGAAAAAAATCATAAGCCATCTTCTCGAACGAAACTCCACCGCCACGAGGAGGAACCTTGGCGGAACCAATCTAGGGCTCTGGCGGAGCTGTTCTGCCAGGGAAACTTCCCTCCCAGAGGGGGAAATCATCGCCATCGTCGTCACCAACGCTCGTCTCATCGGGAGAGGGCAATCTCCATCAACATCTTTATCAGCACCATCTCCTCTCAAAACCCTAGTTCATCTCTTCTATCCAATTCTTGTCTCCAAGTCCGGGATTGGTGCAAGTAGGTTGCTAGTAGTGTTAATTACTCCTTGTAGTTGAGGCTAATTGGTTTAGTTGGTGGAAGATCATACGTTCAGATCCTATATGCATATTAATACACCTCTGATTATGAACATGTTTATGCTTTGTGAGTAGTTACTTTTGTTCCTGAGGACATGGGAGAAGTCTTGCTATTAGTAGTCATGTGCATTTGGTATTCGTTCGATATTTTGATGAGATGTATGTTGTCTCTCCTCTAGTGGTGTTATGTGAACGTCGACTACATGACACTTCACCATTGTTTGGGCCTAGAGGAAGGCATTGGGGAGTAATAAGTAGACGATGGGTTGCTAGAGTGATAGAATCTTAAACCCTAGTTTATGCGTTGCTTCGTAAAAGGCTGATTTGGATCCATATGTTTCATCCTATGGTTAGGTTTACCTTAATACTTTTGTTGTAGTTGCGGATGCTTGCAATAGAGGTTAATGATAAGTGGGATGCTTGTCCATGTAAGGGCGGTACCCAAGCACCCGTCCACCCACATACTAAATTATCAAAGTACCGAACGAGAATCATATAAGCGTGATGAAAACTAGCTTGACGATATTCCCATGTGTCCTCGGGAGCGCTTTTCTCTATATAAGAGTTTGTCCAGGCTTGTCCTTTGCTACAAAAAGGATTGGGCCACCTTGCTGCACTTTATTTACTTTTGTTACTTGTTGCTCGTTACAAATTATCCTATCACAAAACTATCTGTTACCACTTATTTCAGTACTTGCAGAGAATACCTTGCTGGAAACCACTTATCATTTTCTTCTGCTCCTCGTTGGGTTCGACACTCTTACTTATCGAAAGGACTATGATAGATCCCCTATACTTGTGGATCATCAAGACTCTTTTCTGGCGCCGTTGCCGGGGAGTGAAGCGCCTTTGGTAGGTGGAATTTGGTAAGGAAAAATTTATATAGTGTGCTGAAATTTACTATCACTTGTTACTATGGAAAGTAATCCTCTGAGGGGCTTGTTCGGGGTATCTTCACTCCGACCAGTAGAGCAAAGAGTTTCTCCTCAACCTACTGAACCTACTGAAAATGAAAATGTCTGCTTTGAAATTCCTTCGGGTATGATAGAAAAACTGCTAGCTAATCCTTTTTTAGGAGATGTTACAAGAAATTCTGATGAGCATCTAATATATGTGGATGAAGTTTGTGGATTATTTAGGCTTGCAGGTGTACCCGGAGATGTTGTTAAGAAGAAGGTCTTCCCTTTATCTTTGAAGAGAAATGCATCGACATGGTATAGGCTATGTGATGATATGGGGTCTTGGAATTACAAATGATTGAAATTGGGATTTCATCAGAAGTTTTATCCTATGCATCTTGTTCGTCGTGATCGCAATTATATATATAATTTTTGGCCTCGCGAAGGAGAAAGCATCGCTCAAGCTTGGGGGAGGCTTAAATCAATGTTATATTCATGCCCCAATCATGAGCTCTGAAGAGAAATGAATATTCAAAATTTATATGCTTGGCTTTCTGATAGCAATCGCACCATGCTTGATACTTCTTGTGCTGGCTCTTTTATGATGAAGACTATTGAATTCAAATGGGATTTATTGGAAAGAATTAAACGCAACTCTGAATATTGGGACCTCGACAAAGGTAAGGAGTTAGGTATGACACCTAGTTTTGGTTGTGTTAAATATTTTATGGATACCGATATTTTTCGTAAATTTAGCACTAAATATGGACTTGACTCTGAGATAGTAGCTTCTTTCTGTGAATCTTTTTCTACTTATGTTGATCTCCCCAAGGAGAAGTGGTTTAAATATCATCCTCCCATAGAAGTAAAAGTATCTACACCTATTAAAGTTGAAGAAAAGATTGTCACTTATAATGATCCTATTGTTCCTACTTCATATGTTGAGGAACCACCTTTTCCTGTTAGGATAAAGGATCGTGCTAAAGCTTCAACTGTGGTTCGTAAAAGCAATATTAAAACATATACACCTCCAGAGAAAGTTAAAGTTGAACCTAATATTGCTATTGTTAAAGATCTCTTGTCTGATAATATTGATGGGCATGTTATTTATTTCTGTGATGAAACTGCTAGAATTGCTAAACCCTGTGCTAAAGATAAACCTGGACCTATGGTAGGCATGCCTGTTATTTCTGTTAAAATAGGAGATCATTGTTATCATGGCTTATGTGATATGGGTGCTAGTGCTAGCGCAATACCTCATTCCTTATAAAAGAAATTATGCATGATATTGCACCTGCTGAGATAGAAGATATTGATGTCACAATTAAACTTGCTAATAGAGATACTATTTCGCCAATGGGAATTGTTAGAGATGTTGAAGTCTTGTGTGGGAAAACTAAATATCCTGCTGATTTTCTTGTCCTTGGTTCCCCACAAGATAGCTTTTGTCCCATTATATTTGGTAGACCCTTCCTGAACACTGTTAATGCTACCATAGATTGCAAAAGGGATGTTCTTACTATTGGTTTAGATGATATGACTCATGAATTTAATTTCTCTAAATTTAGTAGACAAGACCATGAAGAAGAATTACCTAGTAAGGATGAAATTATTAGTCTTGCTTCTATTGCCGTACCTCCTAGTGATCCTATAGAACAATATTTGCTAGACCATGAAAATGACATGTTTATGAATGAAAGAAGGGAAATAGATGAAGTATTCTTTAAACAGGAACCTATTCTGAAAAACAATTTGCCTGTTGAAATCCTAGGGGATCCTCCTCCACCCAAGGGTGATCCCATGTTTGAGCTTAAACCGTTACCTGATACTCTTAAATATGCTTATCTTGATGAGAAAAAGATCTATCATGTTATTATTAGTGCTAACCTTTCAGAGCATGAGGAAGAGAGATTATTGAAACCTCTGAAGAAGCACCGTGCTGTTATCAGGTATACTCTTCATGACCTTAAGGGAATTAGTCCCACTCTATGTCAACATAAAATTAATTTGGAAGAAGATGCTAAACCAGTTCGTGATCATCAACGACGGCTTAATCCTAAAATTAAAGAAGTGGTAAGAAAGGAAATACTAAAGCTCCTTGAGGCAGGTATAATCTATCCCGTTGCTGATAGTCAGTGGGTAAGTCCTGTCCATTGTGTCCTTAAGAATGGAGGTATTACTGTTGTTCCTAATGATAAAGATGAATTGATTCCTCAAAGAATTATTACAGGTTATAGGATGGTAATTGATTTCTGCAAATTAAATAAGGCAACTAAAAAGGATCATTACCCCTTACCTTTTATCGATCAAATGCTAGAAAGATTATGTAAGCATACACATTTTTGCTTTCTAGATGGTTATTCTGGTTTCTCTCAAATACCTGTGTCAGCCAAAGATCAATCAAAGACTACTTTTACATGCCCTTTTGGTACTTTTTCTTATAGACGTATGCCTTTTGGTCTATGTAATGCACCTGCTACCTTTCAAAGATGCATGATGGCTATATTCTCTGACTTTTGTGAAAAGATTTGTGAGGTTTTCATGGATGATTTCTTCGTCTATGGATCTTCTTTTGATGATTGCTTGAGCAACCTTGATCGAGTTTTGCAAAGATGTGAAGAAACTAATCTTGTCTTGAATTGGGAAAAGTGTCACTTTATGGTTAATGAAGCTATTGTCTTGGGGCACAAAGTTTTTGAAAGAGGTATTGAAGTTGATAAAGCCAAGGTTGATGCTATTGAAAAGATGCCATGTCCCAAGGACATCAAAGGTATTATAAGTTTCCTTGGTCATGACGGATTTTATAGGAGGTTCATTAAGGACTTCTCAAAAACTTCTCGGCCTCTCACTAATTTATTAAAAAAAGATATACCATTTGTTTTTGATGATGATTGTGTAGAAGCATTTGAAATATTTAAGAAAGCATTGATCTCTGCACCTATTGTTCAGCCACCTGATTGGAATTTACCCTTTGAAATTATGTGTGATGCTAGTGATTATGCTGTAGGTGTTGTTCTAGGGCAAAGAGTTGATAAGAAATTAAATGTTATTCAATATGCTAGTACACCCTAGAGAATGCTCAAAGAAATTATGCTACTACTGAAAAAGAATTCTTAGCAGTTGTATTTGCTTGTGATAAGTTCAGACCTTATATTATTGATTCTAAAGTAACTATTCACACTGATCATATTGCTATTAAATATCTCATGGAAAAGAAAGATGCTAAACCTAAACTTATTACATGGGTTCTCTTGCTACAAGAATTTGACTTACATATTGTTGATAGAAAGGGAGTTGAGAACCCCGTTGCAGACAACTTGTCTAGGTTAGAAAATGTGCTTGATGACCCACTTCCTATTGATGATAGCTTTCCTGATGAGCAATTAAATGTCATAAATGCTTCTCATACTGCTCCATGGTATGCTGATTATGCTAACTACATTGTTGCTAAGTTTATACCACCTAGTTTCACATACCAGCAAAAGAAAAAGTTCTTCTATTATTTGAGGCATTACTTTTGGGATGACCCACATCTTTATAAAGAAGGAGTAGATGGTGTTATTAGACGTTGTGTACCTGAGCATGAACAGGAACTGATCATACGCAAGTGTCACTCCGAAGAATTTGGAGGACACCAGGCTGGAGTTAGAACTGCACATAAGGTATTGCAATCTAGTTTTTATTGGCCTACTCTCTTCAAGGATGCCCGTAAGTTTGTCTTATCTTGTGATGAATGTCAAAGAATTGGTAATATTAGTAGATGTCAAGAAATTCCTATGAACTATTCACTCGTTGTTGAACCATTTGATGTTTGGGGCTTTGATTATATGGGGCCTTTTCTTCCTCTATTGGATATACACATATTTTAGTTGCTGCTGATTACGTTACTAAGTGGGTAGAAGCTATTCCAACTAGTAGTGCTGATCATAACACTTCTATTAAAATGCTTAAAGAAGTTATTTTTCCAAGATTTGGAGTCCCTAGATATTTAATGACTAATGGTGGTTCACATTTTATTCATGGTGCTTTCCGTAAAATGCTTGCTAAATATGATGTTAATCATAGAATTGCATCTCCTTATCACCCATAGTCTAGTGGTCAAGTAGAATTGAGTAATAGAGAGCTAAAATTAATTTTGCAAAAGACTGTTAATAGATCTAGAAAAAATTGGTCCAAGAAACTTGATGATGCATTATGCGCCTATAGAACTGCATATAAAAATCCTATGGGTATGTCTCCGTATAAAATGGTTTATGGAAAAGCATGTCACTTACCTCTCGAACTAGAACACAAGGCATATTGGGCTATTAAAGAAATCAATTATGATTTCAAACTTGCCGGTGAGAAGAGGTTATTTGATATTAGATCACTTGATGAATGGAGAACCCAAGCCTATGAAAATGCCAAGTTGTTTAAAGAAAAAGTTAAAAGATGGCATGACAAAAGAATACAAAAGTGTGAGTTTAATGTAGGTGATTATGTATTTCTATACAACTCTCATTTAAGATTTTTTGTAGGAAAACTTCTCTCTAAATGGGAAGGTCCTTACGTTATCGAGGAGGTCTATCATTCCGGTGCCATAAAAACCAACAACTTCGAAGGCACAAATCCGAAGGTGGTGAACGGTCAGAGAATCAAACATTATATCTCAGGTAATCCCATAAATGTTGAAACAATGTTATTGAAACCGTAACCCCGGAGGAATACATAAGGGACACTTTCCAGAACGTTTCAGACTCCGAAAAGGAATAGGTATGTGGTACGGTAAGTAAACCGACTCGAAAACAGTTTTTAAGGCAATATTTATCCGTTTTGGAATATTTAGAAAAATAGAAAAATATGAAGCAGTCCGGGAAGGACACGAGGGCTCCATGAGGGTGGAGGGTGCGCCCTAACCCCCTAGGCGCGCCCCCTACCTCGTGGGCACTTCGTGTGCTCTCCGGACTCCATTTTCTTACACGACATGTATTTTGGTCAGTAAAAATTCATTATATAATTCCCCAGAGGTTTTGACTCCCGTATCACGCAATTATCCTCAGTTTTGTGTTTCGAGCTGTTGCTGCTGCAGATTAGAGCAAGATGTCTTTGCAAGAGTCAGTCGGGGAGAGCCGGGTGTCTCACCCTGCACCGAGATCAATGACAAACAACAATGTTGACCTCTTTGGGCCAGCAACGGAGGAAGAGATGGAGGCCAAATTGAAGAGGATAGATGCCATGGAAGAGGATCAAGAAGTCACTTCCCGCTTCTGAGCTGGATTCACAATGGGAGAACTGCAGAGCTCGGCTATTCCAAACTCGGTTATCCCTTCCAATATTAGATTTCTTTCTTATGAGAATATGAAAAAGAGTGTCACTGGTTCTCCTGCAGCTATGCAGCACCCTTGGGTGCAGGGAGCTTTGGCTGTTACAGGAAAACTCCAAAAGGAAATAATGGACCTAAAGCAGCAAGTCAATTAGCTCGAGGAGGAGAATCGTATCCTGAGAGGCATCATCGCCAAGAACATCACATCACCACCCATGAAAAGAGAGACATAATCACCTGGGTATGGGCACTCCCCTTGGCAACTGCCAAGCTTGGGGGAGTGCCCCAGTATCGTATCACCATCACTTTTATCTTTACCGGTTTTCTTAGTTCGATCCTTTTAGTAATATCTTGATCTAGTAGAATAAAAGTTCTTAGTGTGATCTAGTTGTGAGTTTTGCTTTATAATCCTTCTATGTAATCGAGTCCGTGAGCTATATAATAAAGATTAGTGTTGAGTCAAGGGCTTGATTCTTTTGCCATGATCCTAAGTGAATAAAAGAAAAGAGAAGAAATAAAAAGAACCAAAGAGATCATATGGATCTCATGGAGAGTAATGAGCTCAGATAGAAAGAGTATGATGAATAAAAGTTGTTGAGAGTTGACAAACCTAGTTTTTGTCATCATTGCAATTAATAAGAAGTAATAAAGAAAGAGAGGTCTTCACATATAGATATACTATCTTGGACATCTTTTATGATTGTGAGCACCAATTAAAATATGACATGCTAAAGAGTTGATGTTGGACAAGGAAGTCAACGTAATGGGTTATGTTTTCTTATATCTGAGATAAATTATATTGTCATGGATCATCCAACATGGTTTAGCTTGCCTTTCCCCCTCGTGATAGCCAAATTCATCACCCCAAGTAGAGATACTACTTGTGCTTCCAAATACCCTTGAACCAGTTTTGCCATCAGAGTCCACCATACCTACCTATGGATTGAGTAAGATCCTCTAATTAAATTGTCATCGATGAAAGCAATAAAAATTTCTCTCTAAATATGTATGACTTATTAGTGTGGGATAAATAAGCTTTATACGATCATGTGATATGGAAGAAATAAAAGCGATAGACTGCATAATAAAGGTCCATATCACAAGTGGCAATACAAAGTGACGTTCTTTCGCATTGAGATTTTGTGCATCCAACTATAAAAGCGCATGACAACCTCTGCTTCCCTCTGCGAAGGGCCTATCTTTTACTTTTATCTCTTACCATGCATAAGAGTCATGGTGATCTTCAGCTTTCCTTTTTACATTTTATCCTTTGGCAAGCACAGTATGTTGGAAAGATCGTGGTATATATGGCTAATTTGATGTGAGTTTTCATGAACTATTACTGTTGACATTACCCTTGAGGTAAGACGTTGGGAGGCAAAACTATAAGCCCCTATCTTTCTCTATGTTCGATTGAAACTTCATACCCATAAGTATTGCGTGAGTGTCAGCAATTGTGCAAGACTATATGATAGTTGAGTATGTGGACTTGCTGAAAAGATCTTATATATTGACTCTTTCCTATGTTATGATAAATTGCAATTGCTCCAATGACTGAGATTATAGTTTGTTAGTTTTCAATGAAGTTTACTATTCATACTTGAAATTGTGATTGAATTATTACTCTAGCATAAGAAATTATATGACAAGAATTATATAAGTTGTTGTTCTAAGAATGATCATGATGCCCTCATGTCCGTATTTTATTTTTATCGACACCTCTATCTCTAAACATGTGGACATATTTTTCGATTTCGGCTTTCGCTTGAGGACAAGCGAGGTCTAAGCTTGGGGGAGTTGATACGTCCATTTTGCATCATGCTTTTATATCGATATTTATTGCATTATGGTCTGTTATTACACATTATGTCACAATACTTATGCTTATTCTCTCTTATTTTACAAGGTTTACATAAAGAGGGAGAATGCCAGCAGCTAGGATTCTGGGCCGGAAAAGGAGCAAATATTAGAGACCTATTCTGCACAGCTCCAAAAGTCCTGAAAGTACACGAAAGATGTTTTCAGAATATATAAAAAATAGTCAGCGGAAGTAATTCACTAGGTGGGCCCCCTACCTCGTGGGCCCCCTGGTGGCCCTCCGGTGGCCATCTTCTGCTATATGAAGTCTTTCGATGGGAAAAAAATCATAAGCCATCATCTCGGACGAAACACCGCCGCCACGAGGCCGAACCTTGGCAGAACCAATCTAGGGCTCTGGTGGAGCTATTCTGCCGAGGAAACTTCCCTCCCGGAGGGGGAAATCATCGCCATCGTCATCACCAACGCTCCTCTCATCGGGATAGGGCTATCTCCATCAACATCTTCATCAGCACCATCTCCTCTCAAAACCCTAGTTCATATATTGTATCCAATTCTTTTCTCCAAGTCCGGGATTGGTGCTAGTAGGTTGCTAGTAGTGTTAATTACTCCTTGTAGTTGATGCTAGTTGGTTTAATTGGTACAAGATCATTTGTTCAGATCCTATATGCATATTAATACCCCTCTGATTATGAACATGTTTATGCTTTGTGAGTAGTTACTTTTGTTCCTGAGGACATGGGAGAAGTCTTGCTATTAGTAGTCATGTGAATTTTGTATTCGTTCGATATTTTGATGAGATGTATGTTGTCTCTCCTCTAGTGGTGTTATGTGAACGTCGACTACATGAAACTTCACCATTGTTTGGGCCTAGAGGAAGGCATTGGGGAGTAATAAGTAGATGATGGGTTGCTAGAGTGACAGAAGCTTCAACCCTAGTTTATGCGTTGCTTCGTAAGGGGCTGATTTGGATCCATATGTTTCATGCTATGGTTAGGTTTACCTTAATATTTTTGTTGTAGTTGCGGATGCTTGCAATAGAGGTTAATCATAAGTGGGATGATTGTCCAAGTAAGGGTAGTACCCAAGCACCGGTCCACCCACATACTAAATTATCAAAGTACCAAACGCGAATCATATAAGCGTGATGAAAACTAGCTTGATGATATTCCCATGTGTCCTCGGGATCGCTTTTCTCTATATAAGAGTTTGCCCAGGCTTGTCCTTTGCTACAAAAAGGATTGGGCCACCTTGCTGCACTTTATTTACTTTTGTTACTTGTTGCTCGTTACAAATTATCCTATCACAAAACAATCTGTTACCACTTATTTCAGTAATTGCAGAGAATACCTTGCTGGAAACCGCTTATCATTTCCTTCTGCTCCTCATTGGTGTCGACACTCTTACTTATCGAAAGGACTATGATAGATCCCCTATACTTGTGGGTCATCAGCTTCTCACAATAAGCCTGGTGGTTTCGGTAGGGAACGTGCCACCTCTGGAGACGAAACTATATCCGTTGCCTCTTATTGCTTTCAAAAAATTTATAGTGTCAACATAGAACAACAGGAGTGCTATGTTAAGTTTCAGAATTTTTCGGGGCTCGTTTGGACATTATTATACATTAACTGGGTTTTCTAGGCATTTTATGTGGATAATTCAAATTTGAAATACATGCACAGTGCATATAAATTGGTTGGAAAATCAAATATGTGTCCTTGGGTGCATGCTTAGGTCCCATCCAAGAAATGGGAATGAATATCAAACACCAGGGTACTGTTGATTGCCGGCAAAATGTTGAGATACCTGGTTTTTAAATTCTAGTAAATCCAAAACTCGTCTGAAATTCATGAAACTTTGCATGGTATCATGGAGTGGCATCAACATGTCATGGTAAAAAATTTGTCCCATTTGGGGCGGGTTTGGGTATAAGCTTCTCACAAACCAGAGCTTCTCACCACAAGCCTGGTGGTTTCGGTAGGGAGCGTGCCAGCTTTGGGGATGAAACGATATCCGTTGCCTCTTTTTGCTTTCAAAAAATTTATAGTGTCAACATAGAATAACAGGAGTGCTGTGTTAAGTTTTGGAATTTTTTGGGCTCGTTTGGACATTTTTATACATTAACCGGGTTTTCTAGGTATTTTATGTGCATAATTCAAATTTCAAATACATGCACATGCTCCAGTGCATATAAATTGGTTGAAAAATCAAATATGTGTCCTTGGGTGCATGCTTAATTAGGTCCCATGCAAGAAGTGGGAATGAATTTCAAACACCTGGGCACTGTTGATTGCTGGCAGATCGTTGAGATACCTGGTTTTTAAATTCTAGTAAATCCAAAACTCGTTCGGTGGGAAGGTTCACCGGCAAGCGTGCAAGCTGTTCAACGCAGGATTTGTGCATCTCTTCAACGCAAACGGTTTAGTTAAGCAGTAAAGCGGTAGAAAATAAACCAAACATTATACGTGTTGCCACACGCCCCGTGTGCCATGCAAGCAGGCGTGAGTTGGCGGTACACATGCGAGCAGTCCGTCGTGCAGGCATACCGGGAGGTGTGCGAGTAGCTATGTGAAATGATGGTAGGAATGGCAGAAGTCCGCGGTGCAGGCTCACCGGGAGGCATGACAGCTTTTGACCGCAGCCTGCCTCGCTCCCACTGGTCCGTATTAATTGTGCGCCCGAGCCGCCGACCATAATAGACGGCCGCACCCCCGGTCCACAGTGGTCACCAACGTCTGGACTCTGGAGTGTATGACAATGCCGCCGAAGCGCACCACTGGAGGGAGTGGCGACGCAGGGGCTGGTGAAGCACCCGTGCAACGCGTGAAGCTTGGCACAGAGGTCTCCATCGCCGCCGATGAGGTCTCGCGTGGGAGTAGCATGACCTTGACTTTGTCGGCGCCGTCGTGCCCCCCAGCCGGAGCCGGAGGTCAACAGCAAATCTGGCAACGATTGCGACTCCTACGGAAAACAAATTAGTCATCTATATACCCATCTATATACCCAATGTTGTCCGTATAGAGTTAGTGATTAATGGTCTGTTCTGTACAAATGAGTTTTGCTAATAATCCGACTAGGGTTAGCTTGCGTGCTAATAATTCATGGCCAGTTCTTCTGAATTGATTTTCAATATCCTACATATATGGTTGTGCCTTTTTTCTTCCTGATCTCGAGAATTGATTTCGAATGTCCTAGATGTCATACCATTTTTTATTTTAGATTGGTATGTACACAGACGAGGCTCCGGCCAGTGCCGCCGCCGGATGTAGATCTTGGACCCGGCTGTGCAACCAGAAGCACCCCCTGGACCTGAGGAACCAGTAGAATCTCCGGCGGACCGCATCAGCGATCTCTCGGATGACATCCTTGGGGAGATCATCTCCCTTCTCCCCACCAAGGATGGCTGCCGCACACAAGTCCTCGCATCTTGGTGGCGCACCGTGGCTCTTAATCTCGACTGTCATCAGCTATCTCTCGATGATGATTCTGAACTCCCTAGAGCCATCATCTCCTCCCACCAGGGCTCCGCTCAACGCATCTGCATCACGTCATGCTACCTGCTAGACATATCCTGCATGGTGGCCGTCTGGCTGACATCTCGTCAATTTGATAAACTCCGGCAGCTTGAGTTCTACCATGACTATGTATGTAACATACCATGAACCGATGTATCTGTGCCCTCACCACCGATGTCCATCACGTGGTTTTCCTCCTCTCTCTCCACACCACCCCCTTTGCCCGGTGCCATCTAGCAGACAATCTGCTACAAATGCTTCGACTCCCAATGCTAAAAAAACATGTGCTTGTGGTGGTTGATTTGTCGGAGGCTGCACTACGCAGCATCATCCACTCTAGCTGCCCTGCCCTAGAGCGCTTGCTACTTGTTTTTGCAATGGAAATTCATATCTGTTGTCTCAAAATAAATTCGCCCCACCTTGTAAGCATTGGAATTTGTTTTTTTGGACATGATCTCATCATCAAAGATGCCCTTTCATTTCAAAGGTTGCTCCTTGATTCTGGTATAATACCTTCACAAATAACTATAGTCTCTGCGCCTAAACTAGAGACCTTGGGTGCAATTCATCATCCTTTTAGATGATTCAAGATGGTGTTTGGCTCCACACCTATTGAGGTATTATATATTATTTATGTAAACTTTTGTAATTTATCTTTTTCATTTGTGCACATAAGTTAAGTATCACCTTGGAGTACACTTTTTGTACTAATATTATGTTCTATGCTCAATGAAGAACTTGTCCATCCTATCAGTGGTGGTGGATTCTGTAAAGACCTTACATATAAGTATGTGGTGTTTTGATCTGAACACGATTATTGGCTTGTTGCAATGCTTTCCATGTCTGGAGAATTTGTATATAAAGGTGATGATTTCACGCACAATAAAAGCCCATATATAATGTACTATAATTAATCGATCAGCTATCACTCTTTCAACGTAATCTTTTTTAGACATTAACTATTTTCAATCTTCATATCTATTTAGGCACTAACACATGGCGAAAAAGGTATAACCAATCGATGGTTCAAGAAGCACCGGGATTTTCTCAGATCTCATGCATCCAAAAATGCAAATACTAGCTTTGTCACATTCTTCATGTTGAATGCGAGGGCACTATTGTCCGTCAGGATTAAGTTTTTTGACAAGAAATTTCTTACGGCTGCAAGTGTTGAACATCATAAAAAGAAGTTTCAGGTGGACCTAAGGGCTTCTGATCGTGCTCGGATTCTATTAAGAACCGCTTGTCATCATGTACCAATACAATTTCTGGCTGGGGATCTTGATTTTATGGATCAGACCAATCCATTTGTTTGTGACTGCCGTAACCTTTGGTTGAGTTAGATATCATTGTCCTGTTCAATCTAGATTTTATCTAAACCTGGTGAGCCATTAATCCTCATGGTTTTGTACTGTTTGTAAGCTGGAGTTAGATATTTTTCCCTTTTCAACTCGGTTTTGACCCATATTTTCTTTCATACTGGGCCAATGGCTTTCCATTTCTTTAATTAAGACATAAATATTATAAGCATTCACAACATAGGTAAAGAACATCACTCTCGCGGGATCCTCGAGATCTTTGTTCATTACAGAACCCGCAGGTTCTTAGCGCCCACCAGCACCCACAAACTTATTTTCAGGTAGCACACCAAATGGGTTGTAATTCTTAATAAGAAAAGTTGCATGGTAGTGATAGATTTGGATTTTTCATTTGGGACCCACGAGGAAAAAGCCTATCCAGGGCGGTGCCGACTCGACAGTTAACATTGAGAAACCTGATTTTAAAATTACTGTAAATCCAAACTCGCCTCAAAATCATGAAACTTGGCATGTTGTTATGACATAGCACCAACATGTTGTGGTAAAAAATTAGTCCAATTTGGGACAAGTTTTGGTACAAACTTCTTACAAACCGGTGGTTCCCTCAAAAAGGCTCATGGTTCCGAGAGGGACCTTTCACCTATGTGTGTGAAATGACATATGCTTCTCTTCCTGCCTTGATTTATTTTACAGAGGCAACGTGTAACTATATATGGTAGTGTTGTTAACAATATGAAATTATTCACGGTTTGTTTTGCCTTTTTATACATTATTTGAGTTTCCAATGCATTTTGGAACGTAATTTTGTGTGTGCGAAGGTTATGTGTGTACTAGCCACATATGTAATTTGATGTTCAATCTATTTATGGAATCAAGTCCTTATAAGTTGTAAGTACACATGTTGTTGTTCTGTGTGTAATGACATCGCACACAGAACATACCGAGGAACCCGTCGGTGACGATTTCATCAATCGCTGATAATTGTATACCACCAAGCGTTTCCCAACAACAAACACGGCTTAGTACCAGTAATCGTTTGTGTTATTATCGGTCTTCGCACACATTTCTGATTACAGAATGTTTGTCGTGTATCACACACATCTTGTCATATTGAACCACTTCTGTTCTCTTGGCTCAAAGAAAACAGTTCATCGAGTGAACCGCATGCCGTATATCGCAAACACCTTGATCTGGTCGACCATTTCTTTTGTGTTGCCTAATCACAAACAGTTCATCCCGAGTGAACCGTATGCTGTATATCGCACACACCTTCATCTGGCTGCTCGTTTTTTGTTACTCATCATCGCAAACAGAACTGAACTGAACCATATGCCCTGCATCGCACACGCAACTAAAATCTGAAAAGTGTTTGATGCATCCGTCATCGCAAACGTTTTGCGCCTTTTTTGACGGGTTTTTCTACAGCACTATTTACAATTATTGCATCGCACATAGTTTCGTCGAAGGGTCTCTGGTCGTAGTGTCCCGTTAGCAGCATCCTGTAGTAGAAAAGTAATATGGAAGTAACGGCAGTGGTGGCAAAAGTAACAGTAGCAGTTTTGTAGTGATTGTAACAGCAGTAGCAACGGATGTAACTTAGGAATGATCAATATGTGAAAAGCTCGTAGGAAATGGATCCGCAATGATAACGATATGATATGAAAAAATGGTATCCCACTAGCCCTTTCTGAGACCGCAAAACATAAATGCAGAGCACCCCTGAAGATCAAGGTCTGACTAGACATTATAATTCACGTACTTTTTATAAGATGATGATGACTCAGTAATAAAATTGAATAGATAGGCCCTTCATAGAGGGAAGCAGGGATTTGTGATACGTCTCCAATGTATCTATAATTTTTTATTGTTCCATGCTCTTATATTATCTATTTTGGATGTTTTATATGCATTAATATGTTATTTTATATTATTTTGGGACTAACCTATTAACCTAGAGCCCACTCCCAGTTTTTGTTTCTTCCTTGTTTTTGAGCTTCATGGAAAATGAATACCAAATGGGGTCCAAATGGAATAAAACCTTCGCGATGGAGACTTGGAGTGCAAGTCAGAAAAGCCACGAGGCGGCCACAAAGGGTGGAGGGTGCACCCCCTACCTTGTGGGCTCCTCGGTGACCCCCTAACCTAGATCTTCCTCCTATATATTCACATATATTCCCAAACCACCAAAAGCATCCATGAAAACACTTTTCCACTGCCGGAACCTTCTGTTCCCGTGAGATCCCATCTTGGGGCCTTTTCTGGCATCCTGCCGGAGGGAGATTCGATCACGGAGGCCTTCTACATCAACTTTATTGCCCTTCCGATGAAGCATGACTAGTTTACCTTAGACCTACGAGTCCATAGCTAGTAGCTAGATGGATTCTTCTCTCTCTTTGATTCTCAATAACATGTTCTCCTCCATGTTCTTGGAGATCTATCCGATGTAATCTTATTTTGCGGTGCGTTTGTCGTGATCTGATGAATTGTGGATTTATGATCAGCTTATCTATGAATATTATTTGAATATTCTCTAAATTCTTTTATGCATGATTTGATATCTTTGTAATTGTCTTCGAACTATCAGTTCGGTTTGGCGAACTAGATCGGTTTTTCTTCCAATGTGAGAAGTGCTTAGCTTTGGGTTCAATCTTGCGGTGTCCTTTTGTGACGCCCCAAGACCGCCGCTCCAGATGCCTTCCATGTTTTGTGTGTCAGCTCTGTTATTATTTGTTTCCTACATTTCATCATGTCATCATCTGCATTGCATCCTCATTTTTTTCAAAACTTGCACCCGTCCTGGTCTCCCCGTTCCTTTCGTTGTCCTTCTTAGCCGAGACACACTTGCACGCGCCCGCGGCACGTCCGAAATATTATTTTATAAGTGACAGGAAAATGTTATCGGAATGGGAGGAAAGTTGGCGTGTAGTCTTGTTATAGTGTAGGCAGACCGCGTGCCCAGTTTCATCGTATTCGAAGTCCGTTTGATGCCCCAACGGATAACTATAGAGGCATCATTTCGTATATAGTCAGATGTTTTTGGTCTCCAGAAACAGTTGCCGGGCATCATTTCTCTTCTCCCATCTCAGCCTAACTCCTCTACACAGCCCTCCTAGCCGATCCACCCCGTCGCCGCCACTTGGTGCATCCCCACTGGCTGGCGATCTCGAGCGCTCCCTGCTCCTGCGCCCCGCCGCCTAGTGCCTTCGCTGGACCGAGCCCCACCTCCAGCTCAACCGCCTGGCCCCCCGCCGGTGACCGCCGTCACCAGGTGAGCCGCCCGACCTCGCCGCCCACCTTTTCCCTGCCTCACCCGACCTTTCTCTCTTCCTGCAGGTCACCGTGAACCATCGAGTTGTTGACCTCGCCACCGGCCCCGCCTCTGGGCAAATCTGGGCAGGCGCACCGGAGGACTGTCCCGCGCCGTGATACGTCTCCATTGTATCTACTTTTCCATACACTTGTGCCCTTGTTTTGGACACTAACTTGTATGATTTGAATGGAACTAACCCAAACTAATGCTGTTTTCAGTAGAATTACCATGATGTTGTTTTATGTGCAGAAAACAAATATTCTCGGAATGACCTGAAACTCCACGGAACATCTTAGAAAAAACAATAAAAAATCCTCACCAAAGATGAAGACCAGGGGGGCCACACCCTTCTCACGAGGGTGGGGGGTGCCCCCCCCAGGGCGCGCCCCCCTACCTCGTGGGCCCCCTGTTGCCTCTCCGACTCCAACTCCACCTCCATATATTGAGTTTCGATGAGAAAAAAATAAGAGAGAAGAAATCACCGCGTTTTATGATACGGAGCAGCCGCCAAGCCCTAAAACCTCTCGGGAGGGCTGATCTGGAGTCCGTTCGGGGCTCCGGAGAGGGGGATTCGTCGTCGTCGTCATCATCAACCATCCTCCATCACCAATTTCATGATGATCACCGCCGTGCGTGAGTAATTCCATCGTAGGCTTGCTGGATGGTGATGAGTTGTATGAGATTTCTCATGTAATCGAGTTAGTTTTGTTAGGGTTTGATCCCTAGTATCCATTATGTTCTAAGATTGATGTTGCTATGACTTTGCTATGCTTAATGCTTGTCACTAGGGCCCGAGTGCCATGATTTCAGATCTGAACCTATTATGTTTTCATGAATATATGTGAGTTCATGATCCTATCTTGCAAGTCTATAGTCACCTACTATGTGTTATGATCCGGCAACCCCGAAGTGACAATAAACGGGACCACTCCCGGTGATGACCATAGTTTGAGGAGTTCATGTATTCACTATGTGCTAATGCTTTGTTCCGGTTCTCTATTAAAAGGAGGCCTTAATATCCCTTAGTTTCCAATAGGACCCCGCTGCCACGGGAGGTTAGGATAAAAGATGTCATGCAAAGTTCTTTTCTATAAGCACATATGACTATATACGGAATACATGCCTACATTACATTGATGAATTGGAGCTAGTTCTGTGTCACCCTATGTTATGACTGTTACATGATGAACCGCATCCGGCATAATTATCCATCACTGATCCGGTGCCTACGAGTTTTCCATATACTGGTTTACGCTTATTTACTTTCCCACTGCTACTGTTACAATCACTACAAAATACAAAAAACATTACTTTTGCTGTCTTTGCTTTTGTTGCCGCCACCACCACTATCATATTACTTTGCTACTAAACACTTTGCTGCAGATACTAAGTTTCCAGGTGTGGTTGAATTGACAACTCAGCTGCTAATACTTGAGAATATTCTTTGGCTCCCCTTGTGTCGAATCAATAAATATGGGTTGAATACTCTACCCTCGAAAGCTGTTGCGATCCCCTATACTTGTGGGTTATCAACACTAATTTCTGGCGCCGTTGCCGGGGAGCATAGCTCTATTCCTTGAGTCACTTGGGATTGATATCTGCTGGACACTATGAAGAACTTGAGAGATCCAGAAACCAAGATCTATCCCTCAACTACGAGGGGAGGTATGGAACTGCCATCTAGCTCTGCACTTGATTCACCTTCTGTTATGAGTAAGTTTGCGACACCTACATCTGCTTCTGTGGCAGTGACTAAAAGTACAACAGTAATTTTGGACCAAGTTCCATTTTGTGCAAAACTCAATTGCTATTTTAAAATACATGCAAATAGTATTATAAAAACTAAAACAGAAAAGAAAGATTGCAAATAAAAGAAACGCACTATGCACTTACCATGCTCAGCACATATAGTGCCAGGCCCAGCCCACCACTCCAGCCGTCGCCTTCTTCATCATCGTGGCAGCATCGTGCATGCCCATGGCCGATCCCACCGATGGATCGACACCACTGAGGCGCTACAGGGCGCCAGAGGGGGGATAAGGCCGTCCCAGTGCCCTCTGGAACCCTAGCTCCCCCAGATCCCCTCTCCCTCGCCCGCTCTCTTCCTCCCCACGCATCGCCGAGCCGTTGTCGCCATGGTTTTGCTCGACGCCGCGGACAACGTCGACCCTGCGCTCCGAGGTCTAGACCATGAGCTTCGTCTACCTCCCCTACATCGTCCACGCCTCCCCCCATGCGAGCTCGACGCCACTACAGCGAGTGGAGTGGAAGCTTATTCATCCTCCGGCCACCACTATTCGCCGCTCCGATTCGCTGCCGTCACTCCACCCCGGCTTCGCCCCAGCAGCACCTCATCCTCACTATGAGTGCGCGCTCCTTCTCCACCTTTCCCGAGCTCGATTTCGAGCTCGCACGCGTAGTTGCACCGTGCACGTACCCCCACCACCGCCGATGAGCTCCGCTGACGCATCCACGACCGTCATGGGCCTCGCCCGAGCCTAGGACCATGCTCCTCGTGCTCCCAGGAGCACGTAACCCACGCGCACGCGCCTCCTAGCGCCCCGTAGCCCCATCTCATCGACCACCCGAACGCCTCTGCTACTAACCTGGTCGGTGGCCTCGTTCCTGGCAACCATCTGATCCAGCCCCACTGTCTTTCGCTTGCGCACGAGCACAAGGACCCAATGTGTTCCTCCGCGGGCTTTGTCGTGCCCAGCTTCGCCGGTTCCATCGATGCCCGAAGTCCGGCATCCGCTGCCGTGCTCACCGTCGTCACCTCCGTCCACCTCGGGCCTCGCAACCACTTCGGTTGGATGCGACGCTATCTTCCCGTCCAAACGCACTAAGCCACGCGGGAAACGGACGCCCGTAGGCGAATTCCGACAACCCCCCTGGATGCTCCGCCGTGGTTTCGGCTCGCCAGAGCTCTATCCGGCGCCACTTCAACGTGGACGGCCTGCCCCACACGCAGGGCCACTGACTAGTGGGTCCCCGGGGCCCGCTAGCCAGGTTGACTGGGTCAACCATGTTTACTTGGCAGCCCTGGCATCTAACATGTGGGCCCCCGTGATTAATCAAAGTAATTTGAATTAAATATGCTCTACCAACTAATATAGACACTGACACGTGGGCCCCATCTAACTAATTAACTTAGTTAGTTTAATGAAGCCTCTATTAGCCCCACTATTTATGACAGGTGGGACCCAGCTGAAAGGTTTGACCTGGAACAGCTGGGGTTGACTACTGACGTTTTGCTGACGTCATGATGATGTCATAAATACTTTTGATTAAATTAAGTTTCTAATTCCTAAAAATGAATTAAAAGTTTGAAAATTTATAGATAATAAACTGTAACTCGGATTAAAATACTTTGCACATGAAAGTTACTCAGAACAACGAGACAAATTCGAATACGTAGTCCGTTTGTTCGCCACACGTCCCTAGCATAGCGAACATGCAACCGTCCCCCTCCGGTTCGCCTGCCCGAAAATGCCAAACAACGTCCCGGTTGTTTTCCCCCTTCGTTGGTAACCCCTAGTACTGCGTTAGGTCACCCCTAGCACCGTGTATTGCCATGTTATGCTTTGTGATGCTTTGATTGCTCTATTATTTATTGTGTTCCCCCTCCGTTACTTCTTTCCGGTAGACCCCGAGACTGCAGCCGATACCCCCGTGATTGACTACATCGACGACCAGCCATCCTTCTTGCCAGAGCAACCAGGCAAGCCCCCCCCCCTTGATCAACCCGATATCGCCTATTCCTTCTCTACTGCTTGCATTGGAGTAGTGTAGCATGTTACTGCTTTCCGTTAATCCTATTCCGATGCATAGCCTGTTTTTGCTACTACTACAATCCTAATTGCTTAGTATAGGATGCTAGTTTATCATCAGTGGCCCTACATTCTTTTCTGTCTGCCATGCTATATTTATCAGGCCGTGATCACTCGGGAGGTGATCGCGGGTATATACTTATATACATAATATATGATACATGTGGTGACTAAAGTCAGGTCGGCTCGTAGAGTACCCGCGAGTGATTCCGGTGTGTTGGCTGAAAGGACATGTGGTTCCATCCCGGTAGTGGTGGACCTGGGTTCCCGACGGCCCCCAACTGTTACTTTCTGGCAGAGCGACAGGGCAGGGTGAGACCACCTAGGTGAGAGGTCGGCCTGGCCCTGGTCGGCGTCCGCGGTTACATCAATTAACACGCTTAACAAGATCTTGGTATTTGATCTGAGTCTGGCCGCTGGCCTATACGCACTAACCAACTACGTGGGAACAGTTATGGGCACTCGATGTCATGGTATCAGCCGAAGTCTTCTTGACGTCAGCGACTGAGCGGCGCGCGCCGGGTTGGACCGCGTAACGGTAATTCCTTTGTAATGGAGGTTGCTAGGTCTGCTCACCGGCCGTGTACGCAACGTGCAGGTGTGCAATGGGCGATGTGCCCAGACCCCTATGCACATAGGATTTAGACGGGTGTGCTGGCCTCTCTGTTGTGCCTAGGTAGGGTTGCGACATGTTGATCTTCCAAGGCCAGGCATGACCGAGGAAAGTGTGTCCGGCCAGAGGGATTGAGCCTGTTAGGTAATGTGGTGCACCCCTGCAAAGAAGTTTATCTATTCAAATAGCCATGTCCATCGGTAAAAGGACAACCCAGAGTTGTAGCTTGACCTTATGACAACTAGAACCGGACACTTAATAAAACACACCCTTCCAAGTGCTAGATCTAACCCGGTGTTCGCTCTCTCACAGGGCGACGAGGAGAGGATCGCCGGGTAGGATTATGCTATACGATGATACTTGGTGAAGTTACCAGCTACTCTCGTCTACATGCTTCAGGATGGAGGCGGCCAGAAGCATAGTCTACGATAGGGCTAGCTTTCCCCCTCTTATTGTGGCATTTGTAGTTCAGTCCACATATACTATCCATTTCATTGATACCGATACATATGTAGTGTAGATCCTTGCTTGTGGGTTCTTTGGATGAGCACTCATGGTTGCTTTTCTCCCCCTTTTTTCCCTTCCATTTTCTTCTCGGATGTCACAACGAGATGTCAGAGTCCAAGAGCCAGAGGATCCCGAGGATGTTTCTACGGGGAGTTCGGCTTCGAGGAATAGTTAGGAGGTCCCAGGCAGGAGGCCTTGCCTTTTCAATCGTTGCTATTTTTGTGCTAGCCTTCTTAAGGCCAACTTGTTTATCTTATGCCTGTACTCAGATATTATTGCTTTCGCTGACTCTTGTGTCTTCGAGCATTTGTATTCGAGCCCTCGAGGCCCCTGGCTTGTAATATAAAGCTTGTACTATTTAATTTGTGTCTAGAGTTGTGTTGTGATATCTTCCCGTGAGTCCCTGATATTGGTCGCACACATTTCCATGCATGATTATTGTACGGTCAAATCGGGATCATCTCAGTCTACTTGACACGGACGTGATACCTATATTTCATAATCATTGCCATATATATCGTCATAACTTTGTGCTTTTCTATCAATTGCTCAACAATAATTTGGTTGCCCACCGTATTATTTGCTATCTTGAGAGAAGCCACTAGTGAAACCTATGGCCCCCCGGGTCTATTTTCCATCATATAACTTTTCTGATATACTATTTTGCAATCTTTTACTTTCCTATCTATAACCCAAAAACCCAAAAATATTTACTTTATCTATTGTTTAGTTTCATCTATCTCTATCAGATCTCACCTTTGCAAGTGATCGTGAAGGGATTGACAACCCCTTTATCGTGTTTCGTGCAAGTTGTTTGATTGGTTGTGCAGGTATTGGTGAGTTGTGCCTTGTCTCCTACTATATTGATACCTTGGTTCTCTAACTGAGGGAAATACTTATCTCTACTTTGTTGCATCACCCTTTCCTCTTCAAGGGAAAAACCAATGCAAGCTCAAGAAGTAGCAATTTGTAGAGGTGCCAGAGCTCGGAGCTTTTAAAACAGAGATGAATATATTTTTGAGCGGTATGCTTTCACTGTCAACATGACAACCAAGAGATCTCAGTATCTTGCATGCTAGATACATTATAGGCCGTTCCAAAACAGAATGGTAAAGTTTTTACTCCCCTCCACCAACAATCAAAGTCCACGGCTAGCCGAATCCACGGGTACCGTCAATACCAACAACAGTCCTGGGGGAGTTTTGTTTTATGATTATATTTTGATTCGATTTTGAGCATGGAATTGGGCACCCCAATACCAACCACTTTCTCGTGAATGACAAGTGAATAAACAATCATCGTGAGAATGACCCACCTAGCATGGAAGAAACTGACAACCCTTGTTAGTACAAGTGAAGGCTAGCAAAAGATTGATGAGCGACACTCTAGAGAGCGAGAACAGTCATAAACATGCATTGCGATTAACCAACATTGAGTGCAAGCATGAGTAGGATATAAATCACCATGAACATAAATATCGTGGAGGCTATGTTGATTTTGATTGAACTACATGTGTGAACATGTGCCAAGTCAAGGCACTTAAGTCATTCAAAGGAGGATACCATCGTATCATACTACATCATTGCCATTTTAAAAACAAGTTGGCACGCAAGGTAAATCATTATCAACTTATAGCTAATTAGGCATGGCATGAGTAACTATAATCTCTAATTGTCATTGCAAACATGTTTCATTCATAATGGGCTGGATCAAGGACGTTGAGCTAATCATATTTACAAAAACAAAATAGGTTGAGTTCGTACCATCTTTTCTCCATCTCAATCATTTCATCCTATATCATCATTATTGCCTTTCACTTGCACGACCGAACGATGTGAATAATAATAAGATGCATGTGCATTGGACTAAGCTGGAATCAGTAAACATTTATTCAAAGAAGAAGACAAGGTAATATGGGATCTTTGTTGGATCAAGAATAATGCATGTGAGAGCCACTCAGCATTTTCGTCGTGGTCTTCTCCTTAGGACCCAAGGAAATAGAAAATAATTTCAAAGAAACACACTGAAATATTTTTTGAGTTTTTTTTCTGAAGGAAGTAAAACAAGAACGAGAAAAACTATTTAACAGGAAAGCTTCCCACAAGCAAAAGAAGAACGAGAAATCTTTTTGTGTTTTCTTTTAATACTACTACTAAATAAACTAGAAAGAAAAACTAAAAAGAAGAGAGAACTATTTTTGGATTTTCTCAAAGTTTTTCAAACACACAAGAATAAAGGAAGAAAAATAAATTAAGATGGATAATACGATGAAAAAGTATGAACACCGACAACTTAAATGAGTGTGTGAACATGAATGTAACATCGGTGAGAAATACGTACTCTCCCAAGCTTAGGCTTTTGGCCTAAGTTGGTGTAGGGCCACGACTTGAAATAACCCTCTCCTTGATACTCCGGAGGGTCCCGAGGGTTCCACTGGTTGGCGAGCTCCTATGGCTCCCACTGAAAAACATGCTCCTGATACGGATCAGGAACTGGTACTGGCTCAGGTGCTAGGGGTTGTGGAAGACCCCAAAATCAATAGATGTCCTAGGGCATAATAGTTTACCTGCCTGAATAAATATTGAACAAAGAAGGTGCAGGAAGAGCAATAGTCTCACAAGTACCCTGACTAAATACTAGGTTGTAGAGGAGTCGTTTGTCACCATCTTTCTTAATAAAATTGTGTGCTACCATACTATTATAGTTCAAATATTTAGTTAGTAGAAGAATCTCCTCCTCATCATCATGCCTAATGGGAGTCTCAAAACGTGTAGCAAGGCGGGAGGCATAGATACCTCCAAAGATAGGACCCTTCGTGAGGTTTGTGTTTAACTGTCGAGCAACAATGGCGCGCAAACTAAAAAGTTCTATCACAAAATAGAGGATGGCGCAAAATAGCAAGGTTAGGGCACTAAGGCCTCCACTCTCCCCACGACCAATCAAACATCTCCTAGCAAATAGTGAATAATAGTGTAAAACAGGAAAAATGTAAGCTAGCCACTCTCTCTTCCAACACCCCTCTCTCTTCCCCTATGGTAGTTTTAGAAATAAAGTCTTCCACGTCTCTAGGACGTGGTTCACTAACGCTGCCCAGATAATGTAACTTGCAAGCCTCACAAAAATCATAAAGCATAATCTCCTTTTGCTCATCATGTAAATAAAACTCTATCGTGGGTGGTGACTTCCTAGAATGAAAGTGAAAATTTTGCATGAAGGTATTAGTGAGTAGAAGGTATTGTTCACACTTATCTTGGAGGAAGGCGGTGAGGCCCACATTCTCCACCAAATAATAGAAAACATTATAAATTCCGGCATCCCTCAAGAATACATCACTTGGCCACTCACACGGTCGAACCTCCGCGACGCGAAGAAGGTTGTACTTGGGCTTCTTCTTCTCCTCATTCTCATTTCCATCTGGATGCTAGCTTGAAGAACCCCTTAACCACCTCTTCATGGTTTTTCTTTTCTTTGAAAATCTCTAAAAAAATAGTGCGTGAAAATAAATGTGAACAAACTCAATAAGATTGATAGCAACTACTGCCACAAGTTTCTAGAGGCTATATCATGCAACAAAACTACTTTGGACCAAATAAATTAGACATGCAAGCTCAAGAACAAGGTCACTACAGCAGCAAAAATTTGCAATATATAAAGTACTAGAACAAAAACTAATTGGACCATTGGAGGAGTCACATACCGATGAAAAGTCCCCGAAACAGCTTCAGAAACTGAGTTTCGAGCAAGGTGATAAAAAATCGTAGCAAAATAAGCAAGAACACGGGTTTGAGCAATGGTGGGATTTAATCTGGAGCAAGACGAAGTGAATGGGTGATGGAGTAAGTGAGGGGGACCCAAGTGGGACCCACAAGCCTCGTTGGCGCGCCCAGGGGGTGGGCACGCCCTGTGGGCTTGTGGCCCACTACTGCTGCCCTGATGTGTTTTTAGTGCCAAAAATTCTTAAATATTCTGGAAAAAACCATACCAAATTTTCATGGCATTTGGAGAACTATTTTTGGGACATTTTTTATTGCACGGATAATTCAGAAAACACACAAATAATAGTATTTTTGCTTTATTTACTCTAAATAACAGAAAGTAGAAAGTGGGTCCAGAAAGTTGTGTTTACTAAATTCATCCATCGCATGACTATCAAAAGGAATCCATTAGCAAGGTTGATCAAGTCTTATTAACAAACTTCTTCCGAATGACATGAAACCGGAGAACCTTTGTATAACACTAGGTTACCTCAACGGGCACATGCATGTCCCCAACAATAAGAATATCTTATTTCATTTTGACAGTAGGAATAGGGAATTCAAAACATCCAATAGCAATAGTTAAATTTTTTCCAATAGAATTGATGCTATTAACTTGAGGTTGTTTCTTCAGAAAGTGTACGGTATGCTCATTACCATTAACATGAAAAGTGACATTGCCCTTATTGCAATCAATAACAGCCCCTGCAGTATTCAAAAAGGTTCACTAGAATGATCGACATACTGTCGTCCTGGGGGATATCAAGAATAACAAAGTGCATTAAGATAGTAACATTTGCAAGCACGACATGTACATCCTCACAAATACCGATATTTATAGCAGTTGATTTATGGGCCATTTGCAAAGAGATTTGAGTTGGTGTCAACTTATTCAAATCAAGTCTATGATCTAAAGAGAAGGGCATCACACTAACACTAGCTCCCACATAAAGCAGTTTTAACGTAGTTTCTTTTAATGGATCATGGTATAGTTGGTATTCTTGGATCTCCAAGTTTCTTTGGTATTCCACCCTTAAAAGTGTAATTAGCAAGCATGGTGGAAATTTCAGCTTTCGATATCTTTCTTTTATTTGTAACAATATCCTTCATATACTTAGCATAAGGAGACATTTTCAGAATATCAGTCAAACACATACGCAAAAACACAGGTCTAAGCATTTCAACAAAGCGCTCAAAATCCGAGTCATCCTTTTCCTTGGATGGTTTTGGAGGAAAGGGCATGGGTTTCTGAACCCATGGTTCTCTTTCTTTGCCATGTTTTCTAGCAATGAAGTCTCTCTTATCATATATTGTATTCTTTGGTTGTGGGTTATCATGATCAACGGCACGTTCTATCTCCGCATCATTATCATTACTAGGTTGAGCATCAACATGAACATCATCATTAAAATTATCGCTAGGTTCATGTTCATCACTAGATTGTGTTTCAGCATTAGAAATAGAAATATCATTTGGATTCTCAAGTGTGTCTATAACAGGTTAACTAGAAGCATGCAAAGTCCGACCACCTTTATTTTTATTTTTAGAAGGACTAGGTGCATCAATATTAATTCTCTGAGAGTCTTGTTCTACTCTCTTAGGATGGCCCTCGGGATAGAAAGGTTACTGAGTCATTTTACCTCCTCTAGTCAAAACTCTAACAGCATGATCATGGTTCTTATTATTCAACTCATTCAACAAATCATTTTGTTCCTTGAGAACTTGTTCTACTTGAGTTTTTACCATGGAAGCATGCTTACTAATAATCTTGAGATCATTAACAGTTCTATACATATAGTCACCCAAGCAGTCAAGCATATAAGCATTACGTTTCAATTGTCTACTAATATATGCATTGAAGCTTTCTTGTTTAATAATAAAGTTATCAAAATCATCCAAGCATTGACTAGCAGACTTATTATGAGGAATATCACCTTCACCAAATCTATAGAGAGAATTTTCCTCTACTACCTCTGCCCGGTTATCAAGACCATGTATTTCTTCAATAGGTGGTAAATTCATAACATCTTCAGCTTTAATACATTTTTCCTTTATAGATTCTTTGCCTATTGCATATCTTTAGGACTGAGAAATAGAATACCTCTTTTCTTCGGAGTTGGATTAGGAGGTGGTTCGGGAAGAGTCCAATCATTATGATGACTTAATATATTATTCGATAGCACTTCAGCGTGTTCAACAGTTCGATCCCTGAAAACACAACCAGCACAATTATCTATGTGGTCCCTAGAAGCATCGGTTAGTCCATTATAAAAGATATCAAGTATTTTGTTTTTCTTGAGAGGATAATCAAGCAAAGCATTAACTAATTGGAGAAGCCTCCCCCAAGCTTGTGGGAGACTCTCTTCTTCAATTTGCACAAAGTTAAATATTTCCTGTAAGGCAGCTTGTTTCTTATGAGCAGGAAATTATTTTTCAGAGAAGTAGTAAATCATATCCTAAGGACTATGCACACAACCAGGAGCAAGAGAATTAAACCATAACTTAGCATCACCCTTTACCGAGAAAGGAAACAACTTAAGAATATAGTAATAGCGATTTTTTTCCTCATGGGCAAATAGGGTAGTGTCTATGTCATTCAATTTAGTAGGATGTGCCACAACAATTTTAGATTCATAGCCATGGACAGGATCAGATTCAACCAAAGAAATTAACTCAGGATTGATAGAGAATTTGTAATCCTTATCATTAACAAAGGTAGGTGAAGTACAAAACTTAGGATCATATTGCATTCTAGCATTCGAGGATTTTTCTTTTCACTTGCATAACAATTTCTTAAGATCATCTCTATCCTTACAAGCAAGAATGTCACTACCTCTACATTGATAACATAACCCTCAGGCATAACTGGCAATTCATATCTAGCAGAGCTAGGTCTAACAGGTGTTTCAAAGTGTTCAGTTTCAATAATTTCATCAGTTTCAGAAATATCATCATCTTCAGCATTCACAATATTTTTAGCTCTAGCAAGTTGTTCATCAAGAAATTCACCCAGTGGCACAGTATTATCAAGAAAAGTAGTAGCATCATTAGCATCATGCATAGAATAAGTAGCATCATCAATAACATGTGTCATATCAGAATCAATAGCAGGTGTAGGTGTCGCAAGTTTACTCAAAACAGACGGTGAATCGAGTGTAGAGCTAGATGATAGTTCCTTACCTCCTCTCGTAGTAGAGGGAAAAATCTTGGTTCTGGTATCTTTTAGATTCCCCATAGTGATCAACAGATATAAATCCCAAGTGACTCAGAGAATAGAGCTATGCTCCCCGGCAACGGCGCCCAAAAAAGGTCTTGATAACCCACAAGTATAGGGGATCGCATCAGTTTTCGAGGGTAGAATATTCAACCTAAATTTATTGATTCGACACAAGGGGAGCCAAAGAATATTCACAATGCTAAGTTGTATATTCAACCACACCTGAAAGACTTAATATCTTCAGCAAAGTGTTTAGTAGCAAAGTAATATGGAAGTAAAGGTAATGGTGGCAAAAGTAATAGTAGCAATTTTGTAGTGATTGTACCAGTAGTAGCAACGAAAGTAACTTAGCAAAGATCAATATGTGAAAAGCTCGTAGGCAATGGATCGGCAATGATAATTGTGTCGGATGATATTCATCATATACTAGTTATTACCTAGGGTGACATAGAAGTAGCTCCAATTCATCAATATAATGTAGGCATGTATTCTGTATATAGTCATACGTGCTTATGGAAAAGAACTTGCATGACATCTTTTGTCTTACCTTCCCGTGGCAGCGGGGTCCTAATGGAAACTAAGGGATATTAAGGCCTCCTTTTAATACAGAACTGGACCAAAGCATTACCACTTTGTGAATACATGAACTCCTCAAACTACATCAATCACCAGAAAGAATCCCAATTATTGTCACCTTGGGGTATGCGGATCATAACTCAGAATAGGTGCCTACAACTTGCAAGATAGGATCAAAAACACAAATATATTCATGAAAGCATAATAGGTTCAGATCTGAAATCATGGCACTCGGGCCCTAGTGACAAGCATTAAGCATATCAATGTTATATCAACATCAATATCAGAACATAGTGGATACTAGGGATTAAACCCTAACAAAAATAACTCGAGTACATGATACATCTCGTCCAACCCATCACCGTCCAGCAAGCCTACGATGGAATTACTCACGCACGGCGGTCAGCATCATGAAATTGGTAATGAAGGAAGGTTGGTGATGATGATGGTGACGAACCCCCCTCTCCGGAGCCCCGAACGGACTTCAGATCAGCCCTCCCGATGAAGAACAGGAGGTGGCGGCAGCTCCATATCGTAAAACGCGATGAATCATTCTCTCTGATTTTTTTCGTGAATAGGTACTTATAGAGTTGAAATTAGGGTCAGAGGAGCTCCATGGGGCCCACAAGCCTACAGGGCACGCCCCAGGGCGGTGGGCATGCCTCCAGGTCTTGTGGCCTCAGGGTGGCCCCCTCCGGTTGATTCTTGTGCCAGTATATTTTATATATTCCAAAAATATTCTCCATAAATTTTCAGGTCATTCCGGGAACTTCTATTTCTGCAAAAAATAACACCATGGCAATTCTACTGAAAACAATGTCAGTCCGTGTTAGTTCCATTCAAATCATGCAAATTGGAGCCCAAAACAAGGGCAAAAGAGTTTGCAAAAGTAGATACGATGGAGACCTATCAACAACGGGGCCTCCCTCCGTCGCGGATTGGAGGCGTGGCTGTGACGGTGGATCTTGAGCAGGCGCCTCGGGACAACGTGTGTGTGGCCATGGCGCCGGTCGCACATCGATGTGACCTCCTCTACTTTTGGTTGTCTTCATCATCTATACAAATGGTATCTTGTCGGTGGGTATTCCCTCGTGGTGGCTTCCCGACGGTGGATCAAGTGAACGTGGAGATGGTGGCCTAGCTGCTGAAGTGGGTGAGCATGCCACCATTGTCGGCAGCGCCTGTGGGTGTCATTTTCCTCATTGGAGGCGATGGTGGAGGCATCCCTCGCTCCATTATTTCTGAGGGAAACCTCAGATCTGGAGGAGGCTACCATTGACGATGGTGTCCGTGGGCGTTGTAGCCCTCGTAGGAGGTGTTGTGGGACCTCCTGGATCGGATGATGGTGACTTCTTCATCGTCACCCGCATGGGGGCATCATCTTCGGAGACATTCATCTACTAGACGGACGTGTGGATGACTTGGTGTTTGGGCGTCAGTAGTTGGTGGAGCGGTGCTTCATCCTACACATCGATGGCGGTGGAACTTGGCGGCGTGACTCTGTGGAGACTCCGCGTCCGATGGGTGGCGATGGACTCATCCAGGATGACGACGTTATCTTTCTATGATGGTGGCGTTGATGGCAGAGAGGCTTGGCAAGGTCAATGTGTCAGTATCTAATCTGAGGATGGATCGATGGATGATGGAGGTGACGGCCCTTGCAGCATGCGCATGTGGCACCCACTGAAAGTGTGGCGGACCGGTGTGTAACCCAGTCCAGGTATTGTGGCTTGGATGGGGCATCCAACATTAGATGTTAGGTGTTGGTGCCATGTCTATTGGTATTAGGCTCGGACATTCGGCACCCTTTCATCACGGGGATAGGATTAGAGACAGCTATTGTCAAGATGGTGGCCTCAGGCTTCCTGATGTATTATCTTGTAAGGGATTTGTGAATAATTAATAGAATGGTTGCAGGCATCGCCCAGATGCAGAGGCTGGGGATACAACCTCCTTTTCAAAAAATGTTGATATGTTCTGAGGACTTTTTTCATGCAAATAGTATCAGGCTCAGCTCTGATGGGTGTATATTATCACGATATTTACACATCAGTTATCATGGTACGTTTATTTGGGATAAAGTTACTGTTGTGTTTATGCACAAGTTACCACGCCTGCGGTCTAGATTTTACCATGATATTAATACATACAAAATCAAGGGTATGTTTCCAAACAACTTCCTCCAACCTGGGTCAAAGTTACGATGGTGTTTGTACGTGCCTTATCAAGTCTACGGTGTGTATATTACCATTCTATTTACGTGGAGGTTATCGGGAGGGAACTATGTTTTGAACAACTTCCTCTCACCCCCTGGGTCAAAGTTACTATGGTGTTTGTGCATGATTTACCACATATATAGTGCAAAAAATATCATGCTATTTACACGGAAGTTGTCAGGGTTACATTTGTAAACACCCCCACTTGCAAGTTACCGTCGGTGTTTCTCTATGATTTATCAGTTATGTTGTGTGTATGTTACCATGTTATATATACATAATTTACTATGGGTATGTTTTGAACGTATTTTTGCCATAGTAAAAAGTTACCATGGTGTTTGTGCGTAAGTCAGGCATGTGATTCATATATTACCATACTATTTACACTGAAATGACCGAGACATGTTTTTAACGACTTCTCCCCTAGATTGAAAAGGTTATTGTGGTGTTTGTACCTAATTTATCAGGTCTACGGTGCATATATTACCATGTTGTTTTCACAGAAGTTACCCAGGATATGGTTTCAACAACTATTTTTTCTCTGGGTCAAAGTTACCTTAGTGTTTGTGCTAGCATGCGTGCAGTGTGTATATTACCATGCTATTCAGGGATAAGTTACCGTGGGTATGATATCAACAACTATTTCTCTTTGGGTCAAAGTTATCGCTCTGTTTGTGCATAAGTTACCGTGATGTATATATAGTACCACGCCAAAAAAATTACCGCGGTATTTCTACATGCGTTATCAGGTCGTCGGTGTGTATATTACCATGTTATTTAAACTGAAATTACCGAAATGTATGTTTGTCGGGCCTGTGGGACTGGCGGTACCCAGGCCCGTCTGTCAGGGGTCTAGTGCACGATGCCTGCCAGGAAGCCCAAGGAAAGGCCCACTAGCCAACTTCACGAGCAAGACGCCCTGCGAGGCCCCGGCCTCATGAGGCCTACGTCAGAGGGCACCCCAGGCGGGATCGAGGCGTCACCAAGAGCCTTAGGAGGCCTCCTCGTGAGGCGGTCCCCTGAGGCTGCCTCCTGAGGACCCTTGTGGAGGTGAACAAGTCAAAAGTTGCTCAAACTGGTCGTGCAGCCCTACGTCTTCACATGGGTGATATGCGCGATGACGAACGGCACCAGAGGCCGCGCCAGTAGGTGCGAATGAGGAGGCTTTCCTCTTTCATGCAAAGGGAGCAAGGTCAGCCACCAGTTTCCAAAGCAATCCCCAAAGGTTTCCAGGTCGGTGCAAGAAGACCAAGACGACGGGCACGTCAGGGCGGAGGTCATCGCCGAGCCCACTTGCGCGTCATGGACTGTAGCTTTGCAGGCGAAGACCATCTATTGTCAGGATAGACTGCACTCCTGCGATCCTTCAAATCGATGTTTTTGTGTTAACACTTCCCGCCAATGTTTTTGGGGAAGAACATCGATTCGTGTATAAGAAGGGGGAAGGGTGCTGCTTTAGAGGGGTCAACCATTCTCTCCCTTGAACACTTGTATTCTTCGTCCCTCACGAGGCAATCCAACCACAAAGCAGGAGTAGGGTCTTACACTGCGAGGTGGCCCGAACCTTGGTAGACTACCGTGTCCATAGCCGTCAGTGCTCGCTCGCTCTCGCCTTAGCCTCCTGTGGTTGTAGCAGAAAGGGCTAGGGCGTGAGGAACAAGCGCACCCCAGAGTTCAAATCTCAGAGTCCCCGGAGCCCAGATTATATCATTTGGCGCGCCAGGTAGGGGTGCGTTGTTGTTCTTTCGCTTCGATCCGACCCCCACTTCGCCAACTCCATGGCTGACGCTCGACATGTGCGTGCCGAGTGCCGAGCGGCTCACGTCGCCTAAATGGAGCCGGCGGACCACAGCAACTGCCGCCACTCTGCCGAGGCCGCGGCTACTGCAACCGACCCCGCTGCCCACAAGCAGCAGGACTCCTCCATGCATCCCTTCGAGCAGCCTGACGGCTGCACCGTTACAACCTCCTCCTCCCACACCTGGCGCGGGCCGATGAACGCATAGGCCGCACTGCTCATGGCACGTGAGCTGCTTCGCTACCGCCCGACTGACGCCGGCTATGACACCTGGCTTGGCCACATCACCGAGCTCGTCAACGCCACTCGAGAGGCCCCGTCACCCTCTCACTCGCTCCGCCCTCCCCTGTCTCGCACTTGGAATGTGGTGCACGACGCACCTCCGCCTCCTCCCTTGCGCAATGACCACGCCAAGCCCCGGCGCGACACACGTCCACGCGACCCGCCTCACGGGGCTCCTGCACCGGCCGGGGATGAGGCCAGCTGCCAAATCATCCTCCAGGTGCCGCCTGACATGCGCGTGCTCCTCGAGCAGCAGCGGTAGCGTCAAGAACGAATCGTCCAAGAGCTCGTAGTGGGTAGGCGCCTGAACCATGCCGCCCTCGCGTGTGGCGTTCCCTCGAGCATCGTGGGCTGTCGGGCTTTCACCCGCGAGCTACGCCAAGTGGTCTGGCCCATCAAGTTCACGCAAGAGTCGCCCCGCATTATGATGGCATCCCCGACCCTACAGAGTTCCTTTAGCTCTACGCGCTAAGCATCGAGGTGGCGAACGGCGATGACAAGGTCATGGCGAACTGGTTCCCCATTGCCCTTATGGACGGTGCGCGCTCCTGGCTCATGAACCTACCCGAGGAGTCGATCTCTTCGTGGAGATCCCCGACCCTATGGAGTTCCTTCAGCCTACGCACTGAGCATCGAGGCGGCGAGCGGCGACGACATGGTCATAGCGAACTGGTACCCCATAGCCGTTAAGCACGGAGCGCGCTTCTGGCTCATGAACCTACCCGAGGAGTCAATCTCTTCGTGGTGCGAGCTCTGCGGTAACTTCAAGGGCACGCACAACCGCCCCATCACCGTCAACGACCTGCGGCGTGTGCGGGAATGCCATGGCGAGACCATCCACAATACATCCAGCGCTTCAGCCAGGTCCACTACAAGATCCCGCGCACTTCTGAAGAGGCCGTCATCTTGGCATTCTCTAATGGCGTCACGGACATCAGGATGCGCGAGAAGCTCGCCATCAACGATGACTTGAGCTTGGTGCTAGAGCTGTTCATCCCTTGCCGGCAAATGCGCCAAAGCCAAAGAAGGCCGCCACACTCGACGACAACAAGGCCAAGGCCAAGGACATTAGCGCAAGGGCCCTGCTGTGCTGGCACTAGAGCCCAAGCAGAAGCGCGGCCGCGACCATGCCGAACCCGAGAAGGACAACCGCTCATTCTACATCTACCATAACACACACACCCACAACACCGAGGACTGCCAGGAGCTCAAGGCACTCCACGACGAATGCGTGGGTTGTCGAGGGAACCGCAATGACAGTGGCGCCGGTCGCGGAGGCGGTCGTGGCGGTGGCTGGTGGGATAACCACAATGGAAATGGCAATACCTTCCAGGGCTAGTGCGAGTAGCCTCGCAAGGGCGCCTAGCACAAATCAGCCTCGCGAGGTGAACCCTCAGGCAAACGTTGCCCTTCCGCCGCTACCCCCAGGAGGAACAATGTTAACCACCTCAACGAGGGGCCTGGGGGCTACTAAGAGCCGAGCGTAGTAGCCTACATCCTTCGGGGAGTCCAAGCTCCCGCATCCAATCACCTCTTCAAGTAGTTATCGCGAGGTGAATGCTTCCCTCCACAGGCATGAGGCCACGTTGCACCTCAAGTGGTCACTGTAAACCATCACCTTAGACTCCAAGGACCACCTCAAGTGCACGGCTACTGTGGGCGCGCTCCCCATGCTGTGCACCCCCACCAGAAGCAATGTCGCTGTGACCAAGACCCTCATTGGCGGGGGCGTCGGCCTCAACGTGATCTCCATCGGGACCTTCGAGACACTCCAAGTGCCCTACGACCATCTCATGCCTACTAGGCCCTTCTCTGGTGTGACTGATGGGTCTACCATCCCGCTAGGGCAAGTGTGACTCCCTGTCACCTTTGGGACCCGCGACAACTACCACATTGAGCTCATCAATTTTGATTTGGTGCACATCGACCTCCCGTACAACGCCTTCCTGGGATACCCCGTGCTTGCCAAGTTCATGGCGGCGACCCACCACAGCTACAATATCCTCAAGTTGCCAGGCTACAGAGGTGTCATCACTATCGCCTACGATGAGAAAGATGCGGTATGCCACCTCGAGTATGCCTACCAGGCCAGCGCTACCGAGAACTCTGATGGTGAGGATGGCACCGGGCGTCCTGGGGCCGCCCCCGCGAACAAGAAGCAGCTGCTCCCAAGGACTGCCCTGAAATGAAGACCGCGACGACCCCGTCGTCGGGGCTTGCCCTCCGCTTGCATAGGTAGGCGTGCCCGGTGCCTCCCTTCGGGCAGGCTCGAGGGCTTTCTCCTGGAAAGCATCTGACCAGGCCGGCGTGCTGAGGAAGGTGTTCGGGTACCACTTGGAGGCGCTCCTTGGTGCATGTCTCATTAAGCAAGGAGCATGGCACCAGTCACAAGAGGCACAAGAATTCATCGCCCCGGAGATTTACAGGTTGGGAGAAGATCGGGCTGTCTATGGCGTGCGCCGCTCTGCGCATCCCGCCAGGCCAGTTGCCGCCCCCGAGAAGGGAGACAAGGTCTGCATGTGCACCAACCTCGCGAGCCTCGACAGGGCCCGCTCCAGGTCCTCTATTGACAATCACACATTGGCCTGAGCAGGGGCCTCACCAACAAATAAACCTGCATGCCCTTCGGCCTGGAGAAGCGTCACCTTCCAAATGTAGGCACACCTCGTGATGGTGCCTCGTGAACCTTGAGCCCCTCATAAGCCTTCAGCCCCTCACAAGCCCCAAGGCCTCAGGAGAATGTCGGCCCCTGAGAGGCGAACTTCCACAACACGCTTCGTCCTGCATTCTGACGCTCCTACAACAACAAGTCGCGAGGTGACTTTTTGGTTTGATCAAGTTGTGGGCGCCCCGCGGGCTGCATTATCCTCAAGTTGGCCAAGGTCCGTCCCTGCAGCCGCCTAGCTTTTTGGTCATGTGGTGAACCTATCGGATTCGGGATTCCGCAGACCCTTGAGAGGTTTGAACGCTGGGGTGCGTGCGAAGAACTCACCCTCCCTAGTCTTCCTACTCGCTAATCTCACTGCCTGGCTTGATGAACTGGATGAACAAAAGACACAGCAGTTTACCCAGGTTCGGGCCACCTTGCGGTGTAAAATCCTACTCCTGCTTTGTTGTGGATTCATCTTGAAGGGCTAAGGATGAACTAGTACAGTGGACAACAGCCTCAGGAGGTGAGGTGTTCTTGTGCTCGGTGAGCTGGTGGGTGAGAGGATGATCTCAATGATCCCCCCCTTCTATGGTGGTGGCTATGTCCTATTTATAATGGGCTTGGTCCTCTTCCCAACTGTTAGACGGGAAGGGATCCCACAACAGGAAAATTTGAAGGGAGACAACTAGTACATGCTATCCTGACAAAAGTGGTCTTCACCTGCTAAAGGCACCTGATTGTGACGCCATGGTGGGCTCGACGATGACCTCCGCTATACCGTCCTGGCGGTCTTGGTCTTGTTGCACTAAAATGGAAACCTTCGCTTGATTCCTCAAGACTCCGCACCTACGCTTGCCTCCTTGGCCTCAAAGAGGAAACTGGTACACTGCGCCCGCTGGCGCGCGCCTGGCCTTGGTCATCACGGATCACGTCATCCGAACCTCGTGAGGTGCACCTTGCATAGATATCTCCACTCCTCAGGAGCCAGCCTATGGAGGCCGTCCCTCTGGGAGGTTTTAGTGTCGTCCACCTCGCGAGGCATGGCCCCTCGCAAGGGTCTTGGGTTGTTGATCCTAAAGCTGGGCTATACCAGGCCGCAGATGGAGCCACGTCATGGGACGCAGGCAGGTAAGGCTGGGCACCCTCGGTCCCAGGATGCCGACAATAGCCCTCGGGCCCAAGGTGCGCTCGAACTTTGCTTCCTGGCGAAGCCAGGGGGCATGTGCGGAGCTCCGTGGGCCCTAACCCCCAGTGGCTTTGGTTTGACATGTGGTGATTGATGAGACGTGGACGTCTCCTCTTCCCTATGCTGCCTTCACAACTGCTCGACTTGATGAGGCTCTGCTGGATGCAGAGGGAAACGATCATTGAGTACAATTGTGGAGGCCGGTGGTTGGCCTCCTCCTGGCTATAAATGGGCAGAGGCCGAAGCCACCTATGCCTATTTCTATCTTCTCACCTCCCGCTCCTTCTTCTTCCTCCTCGTCCCATCATCTTGCCACAACTCCAATGGCCCCGATCAGGAGGTTCTCCACGGTGGAAAAGGGAAAGGCCCTGGAGAGGAGCCCGAATGGCTTCAGCCGCCCTCGCGATGCTGGCGAAAGCTGCCAGCCCGAGAACTCATGTCGAGGTCTCTTCGCGTGAGTTCGTGATGTGGGCGGTGATGCCTCCGGGCACATGGATCCAACTTCCGTGATTCTTCAGCGAGGAGATGCTGCCTAGGGAGCCGCTTGAGCTGTGGCTGCAGCATGCTGGGTGCTGCAGTCCAGCCACGAGGGCGGAAGTCAAGGTCGTCTCCTCGGGCAAAATCTTCATTAGTCGAGGATGGGGCAAGGTCGCATGCGCCTATCGCGCGGAGGAGGCCCTCGCCATCCATTTCGAGTACGACGACACCTCCACATTGTTCTTCATGGTCTTCGACGAGGAGGGCCGCCTTTGGAGTGCTGCCCTGGGGGAAGCGGCCTGCATGGCGCGGCTGCAGGCATCGGTCCTGCCCCCGGCCTCACGAACAGCTCCTCCAACAACAGCGGCGACTCCTGTGAGCCGAGCGACTCTCCCGAGCCTAGCAACACTCCGGAATTGAGCGAGGATAGCTACGTGCCACTGAGCTGTTGCCATGCCTGGAGCGCAATAGCAGCGTCCGCTTGGCGGCGGCGGTGATGCCCAGCATCCGGGGTTCCTTGAAGTTTCCTTTTGTTTTCCTGCGAGGAATAGAGATAGACCTCGTGGGGGTATGTAAAAACTATAATGCTTTTGCTCCGAAGTTTATTGTTCCTAGTATGAGCTTGCGGCTGTGCATTCTTGCTATGGCGTTGCCCCCCCTTTTTGTTCCCGCAATAGCTTTGTGCTCTACGCCGACAGGTCCCAGTCCCTATGCGGGTTTCAGCCGTCGCTAGTATGCCAGGTCGCGATGCCATGGTCAAGGCCAGGAAGTGAGTGGCTCGAGGTCCGATGAGACCTCCTGAGGCACGATGCTCAAGAGGTGCCCTTTGGTGGGCAAGCAACTTCCTAGGGGGCGAAAAGGAAAGCAGCACTGCCGGAGCGAGATTGTGAGCGACGAGAATCCTGGGCGAGAAGTTTATACTAATACGCATAGGCGACTTATCTTAATGATCCTAAGGTTATTCCTACGCATGGTGCTTGATTGTTCTTAGTGGTGATGCTACGAGGTGGGGCTCACGCCGGCCTCCCCTTTCCTTGCTCTTCTAAGTGCTCTACGTCCCCGGGTCCTGACCCTCGAGCGAGCCTCGGCCGCCACTGGTATGCCAGGTCGCGATGCATGGTCAAGGCCTGGGGGTGAGGGCTAGAGAGTTAGTAGGAGCTCCTGAGACGCGATGCTCAGGAGCCCCCCTTTAACATGCAAGTGAATTGCGTGGAAAGAGGGTGGCCGACTAGGCCGCCTGCAGCCAAACTCTAGGGATCCCTACGGGTTAGTCGGAAAAGAGAGCATAACTCGTGAGCGCGCCTGTTGTCCTGCTGCTGATTGTCGGATCACATGTTCTGGCAAAACCCTCGAGGTTCGAACACTGGGGTGCACGTGAAGGTTTTCTCCCTATCGATCCACGCCCTAGCTCGCTAAGATGTCGCGAATGAACTCCATGAACTTGCAACACAAAGACACAAGATTTATACTGGTTCAGGCCACCATTGTGGTGTAATACCCTACTCCATTTTGGTGATGGTGGATTGCCTCTTGGGCTGATGATGAAGAGTACAAGGGGAAGAACAGCCTCCTGAGGTTGAGGTGTGCTTGTGCTTGGCGAACTTGTATGGGTGAGATGCCTCTGAATGAGTTCTCCCTTTTTTCTCGCCCCCCCTAGTGTGGTGGCTAGTTTACTTATATAGGCCCTGGTCCTCTCCCCAAATATTGAGTGGGAAGGGAGCCAACAACGGCCAATTTGAGAGGGGATAGCTAGTATAGCTTATCATGACAAAAGTAGACCTGACCTGCAAAAGGCTCTGGTGGTGACGCCGTCTTGGGCTCCATGGTGACCTCCGTCTTGCCGTCGTGCTGGTCTTGGTCTCATTGCACCGATATGGAAACCTTTGCTTGATGCCTTGGTACTCCGCGCCTGCGCTTGCCCCCTTGGCACCAAAGAAGAAGAAAAGACACTACGCGCGCTGGCGCCCGCCTGGTCTCGATCGTCATGGCTCACGTCACGAGGACCTCACGAGGTTTGTCTTGCCTTGATCTCTCCACCCCTCGTGAGCCTGCCTAGCGAGGCCGCTCCTGAGGAGGTCTTGTGTAGTCCCCCTCGCGAGGCTTGGCCCCTCGTGAGGGTCTTGAATACCTCGTCGATGAAGAGGGTCGTACAGACCTGCTAGCTCAGCCACGCCGTGGGCTGCAGGCAGGCATGTCTGGGGACGCCCATTCCCAGAACGCCGACAGTAGCCCTCGGGCCCAAGGCGTGCTCGGGCTTGGCTTCGAGGTGAAGCCAAAGGTCAAGCGCGGAGTGCCGCGGGCCCCAAAAGCCTACGGCCTTAGTTGACGCGTGGCGGTTGATTGGACGTGGGCATCTCCGCTTCCCCATGCTGCCTTGGTATCCTCCTGGCTATGCGGCCCCGCAACCTACACAGTTATTCTCCCATCGCCCACGCCTTGCTTCCCCAGTCCCTCTGCTTTCTCGAGACTCTGCTCCTCCTCTCCAATCTGACCTGCACTCTGCCTGCTTCATCGCCATGGCGCCGAAATAAGCAGACAAGGGGAAGAAGCATCTGTCTTCGCCAAGTGCGCCTCCAGCTGCCAAGCCTGCAGTCGGCCGATGGTTTGTGCTCAACGACGAGGCCATGGACAAGGTGCGTCCCATGCTCGCCACCAGTTTCGACGAGTGGGGGAAGACGGTGGCTTGGCCTGCATCTCACGCTCGCATTGCTCGGGCGGCCATCGAGGTCCCAATCTTCATCGATGCCCTTGGGGCAGGCCTAATTCCCCCTTTCTTCGCCTTCTTCAACGTGGTTCTTGAACATTACTAGATCCATACGCTGCATCTCGACCCCGAATCCGTGACTCTCCTTGCCGTCTTCGCCTTCGTGTGTGTAGCCACGATGAGCATCGCTCCTTTTGTGGCCCTTCTCTGCCATTTCTTCTCATTGCATCTGACTGATCCCCGGCAAAGCTTGGGGCGTGTGAGCTTCCAGGCCGTGGCCGCGATGGCGGGTGCGGGGATCGACTTCAAGCTTCCTCCCTCCACGAGTGAGTTTCAGACATGGTGGGTGTTTGTCGACGTCGGTGTGCTCAGCCAACTGCTCCATGCCCCATCAGCGCTTACCGTTTTCCACTCCGGATGGGGCCACGAGAGGCTCGCGAGCCCCCATCTTGTCCCCGTCTGGCTCAGGCTAAGGGGGCTGAAGGACCGCGGTGTGACCGTGCCGATGGTGGTGAAGGAGTTCATCAAGCGCCGGGTCGCTCCGCTTCAGCGCCGGACCTTGCCCAGCAGTCATGACCTTATGAGGTTTCAGGAGTCTGGGCTCCCCCTTGGGATGCGGCAAACGGTGCTCGAGGTCCTGACAGGTGTCCCTTTGCTGGACGACTTGCCTGGGAAGAACTGTGTGCAGTACCGCTACAAGAACAAGGCTGAATTCGCAGGGAGCATGCCTCCCTTAGACGAGTGGGGGCTGCGTCCGGACGGCCTGGTGGGGTCCCGCGAGAACCCTATCTGTGTGGTTCCCCTCTTCGTCGCCGGTGCCGAGCTCGTCCTGAATGTGGGTGCAGGGGGACGAGCGCCGCCAGAGGCCAGCGGCACGAATGCTGATGTGCGGACACCACCTGGGGCTCCTGGGGCGTCGTCCTCAGGATCCCGTGATTCTGGGATGTCGGTCGCTGAGACGATGCAGCACGTGGCTCCTGAGGCCGAAACTCCGGAGGCCTTGGGAAGTCGCGGTGAGATGGTGCCCGACTGTTCTCCGCAGCCAGGCACCCCTGAAGTTGTTCTCTTGAGAACTTCTCCGGCTGCACCCCGTACTGGCCGCCACGTTCAGCGCTTCGGTCGGCTTTGCCTGGACTTCGAGAAGCTCCACAAGAGGAAAGGATCTCCGAGCGGCAGTGGTATCTTCGTGCCGTTGAAGTGACAAAAGTACATCGCCGTCGATGAGTGAGTTCTGCACCTCGTGATTTCCTGATTGCCGCTTTCCTCCCTGACGCTGGCTCTTCAGGACCCCTTCTCCCAGGGTCGTTGAGTCCCCCGAGAAGCAACCCCCACCTTTTTCGGCACCCCCGTCGGCCTTGATCATCCTGAGCCGGCATGCCGTGCCCGGAGCTGAGCCGGTCGAGGGGGTGCACTCGCCTTCATGGCGCTTTGAATCTGCGGCTCCGTCGACCTTCCTCCACGGCCTGGCTTGGAGCTTGGCGAGCGTTCCTCGGACTCCTCCTCTGGTCATGGACAGCAGCTGGTTGGCTTCGGTCTTCAGCTCCTCCTCAAGCAGCGGGCCCCGAATGGCCAGGGCCCCTCGCGAGGTCGGGCTGGCACCTGGAGAGGCACCATCCCCCAGCCCCCTGCTGAGAGAGGGTGCGCCGCTTCACATCCCGCCTGCAGCCCCCGTGGCGGAGGATGAGGTGGGCCGTGCATTGGAGTTCGAGCGCGGGCGGAGCATCGTTCGTCATGAGCTCTTCCAGGAGGTGATGGGCGCGATGAGCCGACTTGGTGAAGAACTCGCAGGTGTCGACTCATGCCTTGAGGCTGAGGGTCTTCAGTTGGTGGAGGAACGGCATAAGCTGAGGGTGGCCATCAACCTTGGTCGCTACCGGCATGATCTTGATAATGTGAAGTCCAAGGTGTCCCTCAAGGTTTCCTGTGAGCCTTGCTCCTGAGCCTTGGAGGAGGCTCGTGTGTCCGACCGCTGTCGCGAGGCTGCGGAGAAGTGCGCGTGGGAGCTTCACGCCTGGAGTGCATCCCTCGAGCGGCAAGTGGAGGCACGCAAAGCCGCCCTTGCATCGCTGAGGGGTATGCCTGCCAACGAAGAGGAAGTCCGGAAGTGCGAGGAGGCATTGGCTCTGGAGGCCGTGGAGCATAGCGTCGAGCTTGAGCAACTAGAGACGAGGGAGCATCAAGTTGCCCAAGCGGAAGATGCCGTCGTGGCTCACGAGGACAATGTCCTGGCGGAAGTCGACCGTCGGGTGGCCGAAGTTCACACGGATCTTGAAGGTTGGCACGACCTGAAGCGGAAGCTTGCAAGAACTGAGGCAGCGGGCAGGACCGCCGCTCTTAAGACTAGGTTAGATGAGGCGGAGAGGCATGAGGAGGCCATGGCTGCCGCCCTGGTCACGACGCAAGCGGACTTGGCCTCCGCCCGCGCCAAGCTGCTTTCTCTTTGGAAACGGGTTGACGACTCCGAGGCCGTCGCACGGCAAAACAGGGAGGAAGTGCTTCGGTGGATGTTGGAGCGCGAGCAAGCCCCCATGCTTCAGGACCTCCGGAACAGGGCTAATACCGCCCTGGGCTACATATGTGATGAGAATGCACTGCACCCCCACTCGAATGACTACGCTAGTCACCTGAACTTCTTCACCAACGTGGTGACGCGCCTGGAAGCCCGGTCTGATAGGGCTCGCTAGCTTGTGGAATAGGGAAGCCGGGGCCTTCTCGGGTGCGCGTTCTCCCATGTCTTCAGCCATCTTCAGAACTCCTTCCCCGACTTCGACTTCGATGCCGCCATTGCCCCTGTACCGCAGGCCATTCGTAGTGACCTGGCGCGGTGGGTGGAGGAAAACATGGACGTGCTGGTTAGGGCCTTCACTTCCAAAGATGAAGCGGTGGTAGTCGTGGCAGACAAAGGTGACGTGGTCAACGATGGCAATGGAGGCGTCGTCGAAGGTGGTGACGATGCCGGCGAAGATGGCGACGACACGAGTGACGCGTCCGAAGGCGATGCGGCGAGCGACATATTCGGATGATCTCATGTTCCCCTGCTATTTTATCCTGTATGCAAAAACTTGGGCGTGGCCCTCAAAGATTGTGAGAGCATTTTGAGAGGGGCAGCCCCTCATGTAAACAAATCGCAATTTTACTCTGTTATGCCAAGCCGAGTGTGCGCCTTCATGGATCCACGAGCCTGGGGGCAAGTTTTGCTGTTGCAGCTTACTTTGGCTGGGGCGGGCCCCGAATCGAATTGCAAGATTGAGAGTTGTTGCGGAGCTCCTGAAAGGCCTGTAGATCCGCCTGAGCGGGCCTCACGAGGATCTTGCGCCAACCAGCGTGTTCGGTGCGTGTTCCGCGCCCAGGCCCGCTCGGGAGGGGCCCACGAGGGGAAGGCAGCGAGCATGAGCTTCAGAACAAGGTGAAAACCGGATGGAAAGAAATCGTTTGAACAAGAAAAGTTACACCCCATGCGCATCAATGAAAACTCAACTTCAACTTAAATCCAAATCCAGAAGGCAAGGTTACAGAAAAGAGATTCAAAGCAAATGGCCGCGTCCGGCACCTAGCCTAGTCTTCTTGTCTCAAGTCTTCTCACCGGCGCGGAGCTAAGTGCTGCCACTAGGCGTGGGAGGGAGCCCCCAAGGCCCGAGGGCGGCTGTTCGGAGACTCCGAGGTGTGTACTGCCCCACTCATTATTACGTGAGAGTGTCACAGGCGGCGATCTTCACAGGCACTCGGCCTTCTTCATAGGTACCGGCCTTGCTTCATATCGCCAGGCGAGGGCCCCGCCTTGCGCCGCCCTTGACCACCTTTGAGCCGACCGGCAACCAGGACGACACAAAGGGGGGAAAGGGGACACCAGCGGCGCCCTCGGCGACCACGGGTCCCATACCGAGGGTAGGCTTTTCAGCACCTCCCCGGCAGAAGGCCTACCTCCGGGGGGACCTTGCTCTGTGCGACGCGGTGAGGGATCTAGCTCCCGGCTTCTCTCGTGCTGCCCCCAGCGCGATCCTCCTGGCGGCAGGGAGGTCGCCGAGCTGGGGCCGCCAGCCGTTGTGGTGACCTGATTCTCCTGCGACCCATGGTTAGCGTAAGCTTCTCCGGAGGGATTAGTGGTACCCTGTATCTGTTGTCGACGGCGTGGTTGGCGGGGCTCTCTGGCGGCTCCTGGAAGGCTTCAGCTCCTAATGCCTCTTTCTCCCAACTTGGCCCAAGAAAAGAGTCAGGGTCGTCCACCGGCCTGGACCACTGGTCCATCATGCCGGGCACATAGGCTTCTGGGGCTGTCACCACAAACACCTCACCATAGTGCCCCGCACTCCATGTCGTCCGGCCCAGCGCGGCGTCCTAAGGATGATAGCACAACGCCTTGCTGGGGCCAAGGGGGCAATGCTCGTGCCCATGCTCATCGGAGGCGGCGTGGGGGCAATGGGGGCCCCGGCGCCACTGGCTGTCCTGGTGTCGATGAAGCCTCGAGGAGCACCCAAGGGCGCATGGTTGCGGCGAGGCCCATCATGAGGTCCAGTAGCAGCCCGAGAAGGGAGCAGATAGCAGAAAGGTGGTTCTCCTGACGCCGCCGCATCCAACAGCTCAGCGACACGTTCCAGTTGTGTGTCGCGGCCGCTCTCCATCAGCCGGCACCGCAGCAACTCCCGCGCCACCGTGAGCGCGGCCCGCATGTTTGCCTGCTCCCGCCTAGTGTGTGGCACCGTTGCTACAGCGTGGCTTGCGGCCCTTGCAACGGTTCGCGTTTGTCGTGGAGTGAGGGTGGATGACGCCTGGCCGCGCCGCCCATGCACCACAGTGTTAGGTGGCGCTCGTGCCGCCTGGAGCGCGGGGTTGAGGTCCTCATGGGCAGCTGGCTCCGCCCGGGCTGGCCAGGCTGCCCAGCGGTTGGAGTCGGCCCTTGGGTCGCCGGACATCCGGGCCGCGGAGCATCGACGGGTCGATTGGCTGGGAAGAGGCTCCGGCACACCCCTACCTGGCGCGCCAAATGTCGTATCACAGGTTCCGTCAAAACCCTCAAGGTTCGAACACTGGGGTTTGCGTGAAGGTTTTCTACCTATCAATCCACGCCCTAGCTCGCTAAGATCTCGCGGATGAACTCCATAAACTTGCAATACAAAGACACAAGATTTATACTGGTTCGGGCCACCATTGTGGTGTAATACCCTACTCCTGTGTGGTGATGGTGGATTGCCTCTTGCGCTGATGATGAACAGTACAAGGGGAAGAACAGCCTCCTGAGGTTGAGGTTGTCGGATTTTGGGTTCCGGCAGACCCTTGAGGTTCGAACACTAGGGTGCGCGCGGAGATTTCGCCTCCTACCTTCCTGCACCCCTCCGCCGTGCTAGGATCTAAAACCAAGGAAAGAACAACACAAGGGACTCAGGGTTTATACTGGTTCGGGCTACCGTTGTGGTGTAATACCCTACTCCAGTGTGTGGTGTGTGGATTGCCTCTTGGGCTGGTGATGATGAACAATACAAGGAAGGACAGCCTCGCGAGGGTCTGTTCTTGGCTGAGGTGATGAACTGCTGGGAGGAGTTCAGCCACCTTTCCCTCTCTCTCTCTCTCTCTCTCTCTCTCTCTCTCTCTCTCTCTCTCTCTCTCTCTCTCTCGACCGAACAAACCAGAACCCCCTTGCTGTGTGGGTGGCTAGTCCTATTTATAGAGGACCTGGTCCTCTTCCCAAATATTGAGCGGGAAGGGAGCCAACAATGGCGGGCTAATTTGAAGGGGGACAACAAGTATCAACTATCCTGACAAAAGTAGTCTTCCCCTGCGCAAAGCTCTGGTGATGACGCCGTCTTGGGCTCCACGGTGACCTCCGTCTCGTAGTCCTCCTGGTCTTGGTCTCGTTGCACTGAAATGGCAACCTTTGCCTGATGCCTCGGTATTCCGCGGATGCGCTTGCCCCCTTTGCACCAAAGAGGAAAGGAGGACGCTACGCAGGCTGGCACCCGCCTGGCGCCCTGAATTGTCATGGCTTGCGTCATGGGCACCTCGTGAGGTACCCCGCCTTGATCTCTCCGCCTCCTCGTGAGCCATCCTGACGAGGCCGCGCCTGAGGAAGCTTTGCATCGTCCGCCTCGCGAGGCTTGGCCTCTCGCGAGGGTCTTGGGTTTGTGTTGGTGAAGATGGGCCGTGCTGGGCCCCCTTTTGAGCCACGCCGCAGGCTGCTGGCAGGCAAGTCTGGGGACCCCCATTCCCAGAACGCCGACAGAGGTGTTCTTGTGCTGGGCGAACTTGTGTGGGTGAGATGCCTATGTATGAGTTCTCCCTTTTTTTCCGTCCCCCCTACTGTGGTGGCTAGTTCTACTTATATAGGCCCTGGTCCTCTTCCCAAATATTTGGCGGGAAGGGAGCCAACAACGGCCAATTTGAGAGGGGACAACTAGTACAGCTTATCCTGACAAAAGTAGTCTTCGCCTGCAAAAGGTTCTGGTGGTGACGCTGTCTTTGGCACCATGGTGACCTCCATCTTGCCATCCTGCTGGTCTTTGTCTTGTTGCACCGATATGGAAACCTTTGCTTGATGCCTCAGTATTCTGCGCCTGCGTTTGCCCCCTTTGCACCAAAGAGGAAGCAAGGACACTGCGCGCGATGGCGCCCGCCTGGCGCCCGCCTGGTCTCGATCGTCATGGCTCACATCACGAGGACCTCGTAAGGTTTGCCTTGCCTTGATCTGTCCGCCCCTCGTGAGCCTGTCTGGCGAGGCCGCTCCTGAGGAGGTCTTGCATCGTCCCCCTCACGAGGTCCTTGAATACCTCCTCGATGAAGACGGGTCGTACAGACCTGCTAGCTCAGCCACACTGTGGGCCACAGGCAGGCAAGTCTGGGGACCCCCATTCCCAGAATGCAGACACTGATCTTTCAGATTTGTCAGTGTTGCAGGGACGGACCCGACCAAAGTGTCCTGCCAGCATGTGAGCCTCCGTCGTGGAAGGCATAAGAGGCAGGTCAGCAACACGGGAGACCGCGAAGGGCCATACGACAGGCGAGTGGGTGATAACATAAATCATGGCATGGATAGAGCAGAGGTATTTTCGATGGATGCAAATGATACATGCCACAGGGATAGACCCGTGCGGCCTAGGGACGATGCAGCCCGAGGGGCGCTCCCAGCTGTACGAATAGAAGGTGCAAGAAAGATACATGTCGCACGGACAGACCCACGCGACCTGGGGATAAAGCAGCCCAAGGGGCGCCCCCAGCTGAATAAATTGGATGATGTCTCCTGACACCGTTGCTGAAGAGATGTTGGAGTAGCCGAAGAAGCGTGTTGAAGAAGTCGTTCCTCACGAGCAACCTTGCCCTTGAACCTCAGGAGGCTCCGGAGGCCCGGCAGGGTCGTGGAGGACCGTCGCCATCTCCGTCAGGACCGCCTGGTGCCTGGCCTCCTAAGCCACTAGGACGCTCCGCATGTGGCGCTGGAGGGTACGAACCACATTTGGCAGGCCAAAAGGCATGCAAACGTAGTTGTGAATGGGGCCCTTGCACCGACCAATGCACAACGGCCAGAAGCGCTCCTGAGATACGACCCTGTTGAGCCCTAGGATGTTGACACAGGCATGCAGCTTGCTGTCCTTGCCAGGATGAGAAGCTGCACCGAGTGGCGGGCGGCGGTCGCCGCGCATGGCTCTCGCCTCTTGAAGCTCCTCGGTTGCCTGGGTGATGAACTCTGGAGCGGCTGGTGCTTCGTGCCTCGCGCTCTCCTGGCGGAAGCGCGCGCTGAAGCACGCATCCACGTGGTGCCCGAGCGCCTCCCTCGTGACGTTGACTAGGTCAGAGACCCTCCAGAGGAGAGCCCCCAATCCCAGCCTGAGAGGGGTGCCGGGCATGCCTTCCTATGCGAGAGAGGGAGGCGCCCCGGCCATGGGAGCAGGTCCTGAGGTGGCAACGCTGCTGACACCGTTCTCCTGAGGCCCTTGGTGGAACAGCTGCTTCTTCTTCTTGGGGCAGCCTCAGGAGGGTAGACGGTGCCTTCGTTGTCGGGGTTATTGACTGTCGCAGCCTGGTAGGCGCGCTTGAGAGAGCACACTGCGTCCTTTTCCTCGCAAGCGATTGTGATGATGTTGCGGTTCCCTGGCATCTTGAGGATCATGGTGAGTCACCGCCATGAACTTGGCTAGTGCTGGATATTCGTGGATGGCATTGTACGGGAGGCAGATGTGGGCAATGTCGAAGTTGATGAGCTCAGTGCGGTAGTTTTCTCGCTTGCCAAAGGTGACAAGGAGGAGGGCCTATCCTATCGGGGTGGTGGAGTCGTCTGTTACTCCTAAGAAAGGCTTGGTGGGCTGCAGCTAGTCATAGGGCACTTGGAGGCGGTGTAACATCTTGATGGAAAGAACGTTGAGCCCCACACCACCATCGATGAGAGTCTTGGTGACGAGGACGTTGTTGATGACTGGCGAGCAGAGCATCGGGAGGGCACCAGTAGTTGCCGCGCACTTGAGCTGGTCGGTCGAGCGGAAGGTGCTGGTGCACTTTGACCACCTGACCAGTCATGTGGCCTCGAGCCCGGGGAGGGCCGCGTTCACTTCACAAGCAAACTGTGTGAAGATGCGATGAGAGGCTGGGGTGTGAGCACGGCCCAGGATGCAAGAAATGGTGCGAGGCTCCTCGAAGCCCCAGCCCCCTCATCCTGGAGGTGGTCGTCGTTCCTTCTTGGTGGTGGTGGCAGCAGAGGGAGGCCAGCGTCGCCCTGAGGACGATCCTCACGAGGCTGGTATCTCCAGGCACCCTCGCGAGGCTGGGCTTGCCAGCGCTCCTAATGAGACTGATCATGCCATTGCTGGCGAGGGCCACGGTCGTCCCAGCATCCTCCTCCTCGGCCTCCACCGTGGCTGTAGCCCCAGTCGCTGCGCTTGGGGCATCGACCGAGGCTCCCGTTGAGGATGGTCCTGAGCTCCTGATAGTCGTTGGTGTTGTGGTTGTGCATGTTGTAAGAGACGCAGAACGGGCAGCTTCCCTTGGATGACTCTGGGTGGTCGCAGCCATGCTTCATCTCCGACTCTGCCGCAAGCACAGCCGACCCCTTGCGCTTCACGTCCTTGGCCTTGGCCTTCTTGTCTTCTGGGTCTGTCCCCGGGAGCTCCAGGAGGGAGAGGCGAGCCTCCTTAGCTCTCGCGCACCTGGTTGCCATGTTGAACATCTCCAGATCCGTGCACAAGTCCTCGTGTATGGCGAGCTATTCCTTCATCCTGACATCGCAGATGCCATCAGAAAACGCTGAGATGATGGTGATGTCTACTACACAACTTTTTTCTTATAGACACGTGTTGGGCATCCAAGCAATTTTCCCTCAAGTGGATGACCTAAGGTTTATCAATCCGTGAGAGGTGTAGGATGAAGGTGGTCTCTCTCAAACGACCCTACAACCAAATACAAGAAATCGTTGTGTCCCCAACAAAACCAATACTATGGCAAATTGTATATGTGCACTAGTTCGGTGAAGACATGGTGATAAAAGTGTAATATGGCTGGTAGAAATATATTTTGATAGTCTGAATAAATAAAAACAGCAAGGTAGCGAATAGTAAACGGGCACAAAAACGGTATTTCGATGCTTAAAAACATGGCCTATGGTCCATACTTTCACTAGTGTAATCTCTCAAGAGTGCTAACATAGTTGGATCATATGATTGTCTCTCAAAGTGTAATGAAGAATCACTCCCGAGTTCCTATTAGTGGAGAACAAAAGATAGGAATTGTTTGTTGGGTACGAAACCTCCTCAAAGCTATTCTTTCCTTTCAATCTATTCAAGAGTCTGTAATAAAATAACACAAAGCTATTGTTTCCGTCCGATCTATCCTAGAGTTCGTACTATAATAACACCAAAGCAAATTCATATTCATAATATTTAATCCACACAAAGAACTACAAGGAGCCCCAAAGTTTCTATCGGAGAAAAGATAATAAAAAAGTGCATCAACCGCTATGCATAGATTACCCCAATATCATAGCGGGAATCCGTGAGTTGAATGCCATAACATATATTAAGTGAATCAATAAGATACCCCAATTGTCACCTCAAGTATTCATACTGCAAGACATATATCATGTGTTATCATCTCTGAATATTCAATCCAACAAGACAAAACTTCAATGGGCAAAGACTAAATTCATCACAACAAGAGTATAGTGGGGAGAAACATCATATGATCCATCTATATTAACAAAGCCCATGATATAGATCACGAGAGAGAGAGAGAGAGAGAGAGAGATTAATCACATAGCTACTGGTACAAACCCTCAGTCCCGAGGGTGGACTACTCCCTCCTCATCATGGTGGCCGCCGCGATGATGAAGATGGCCACCGGAGATGATTCCCCCTTCGACAGGGTGACGGAACGGGTCTAGATTGGTTTTCGATGGCTACAGAGCCCTGTGGCGGTAGAAGTTCTAATCTAGGTTAACCCCCGAGGGGTTTCGGAATATTTGGGAATTTATAGTGCAAAGAAGGGGTACGGGAGGCCACCGAGGTGGGCACAACCCACCTGGGCACGCTAGGGGCCCTAGCGCGCCCTGGTGGGTTGTGCCCCCTCAGGGCACCCCCAAGTGCAGCTCTAGCCCATTGGGTTCCTTCTGGTCCGAATAAAATCTCCGTAAAGTAACAGCATGAATAAGGTGTTTGGACTCCGTTCGATATTGATTTCCTATGATGTAAAAAACATGCAAAAAACAGCAACTGGCGCTGGGCACGGGGTCAATAGGTTAGTCCCAAAAAATGATATAAAGTTGCTATAAAGTTATTGTAAAACATCTAAGAATGATAAAATAACAGCATGAATACTTCATAAATTATAGATATGTTGGAGACGTATCAGTATCCCCAAGCTTAATTCCTACTCGTCCTCGAGTAGGTAAATGATAAAAGAAATAATTTATGAAGTGTGATGCTAGCAAAGTGCACAAGTTTGATAAATGATGATTTCAATCACTTTTCCTAGCATCATAATAGCAATTCTTTGTTATGAAACTTCTCATGTTATCGTGGCAAACGATTCACATGTTAAGGTTCAAACAATGAATTTTCTTGAAACCCAACAACCTATGTTCTTAGTCACCAAGCAATTGCAATTCAACTTATTCAACAGAGTTTAAGTAAGAGCTCCACATACTCAACCATCATATAGTCTTCTATGATTTCTAACACTCACCGCATACACATGAGCAAAACATTTCAACCGGACACATAGAAAGATAGGGGCTTATTGCTTTGCCTCCCAACGTATTCACCTCAAGGGTGATGTCAACAATAATAACTCATGCTACCCATATTCAACTAGACATATGTGCCTAGAACTTTCCTCACCACATGATGCTTACCAAAAGAGAAAATAAAAAGGAACAGAGATGAATACTTTGACTCTTTGCATAAAAGTAAGCACTGAAAAGTAAAAGATAGGCCCTTCGCAGAGGGAAGTAGGGATTTGTAGAGGTTCCAAAGCTCAAAGCGAAAATTGAGAGATAAAATTATTTTGAGAGGCATACTATTCCCACCAACGAAAACGACTTAGAGCTCCCAACACTTTCCATGCAAGATATATCATAGGCGGTTCCCAAACAGAAAATAAAGTGTATTCATTTTTCCACCATACTTTCACTTTCCATTGATAACCGTATCCACAGGTGCCCTCCATACCAACACTTTCCAAGGAATTTACTATTTGACAACATAAAGTAAATTCATTTTTCATTTCGGGACTGGGCATCCTTAATACCTTTGCCTTACTCTCGTGCAATGACAAGGGAATAAACACTCATCATGAGAATACCATATCTAGCATGGAAAATATTGGCCACCCTCACTGCCTCGCGAGCGGTACGAGCACACAAAGAGAAATTTATTTTGAAAATTAGAGATGGCACATACAAATTTTCTTAGAACGGCAAAAGAATACCGCATATAGGTAGGTATGGTGGACTCTTGAAAATAAGAATTGGGTTTAAGGGTTTTTGGATGCACAAGTAGTATCTCTACTTGTTGCGGAATGTTTGGCTAGCAAAGATGGGGGGCAAGCACCACATGTTGAAGGATCTATGACAATATAACTTCTATGTGAATATGAACAAACATAAACCATTACATTGTCTTCCTTGTCCAGCGTTAACAATTTTGGCATATAATATTTTGATGGGGGCTCACAATCCCAAAAGATTTCCATGATAGTGTATTTACATGTGAAAGTTCTCTTCCTTATACTAATTATTCGTGAATTGCTTGTATGACGAATATTGTGATTGTCAACCCTCGAAAGATTTCACTTTCTAAACCCAATGTCAAGCTACCACTAGGCATGATATGATTTCAACTTCATGACATTCAATTTATTCAACAATTTACTTATAGGGTATAAGTGCAGCGAAAGAGTAAATGACATAGGAAAGAGCTTCGTTAATGGGATGTGAATGCCGCTTACTTAGCCTCCCTGGCAACTATTTGAGGACTCTATTTTATTTAAAAACATTCAGATCTAAGGATCTTAGTAAAACAACAAGCAAAATGAAAACAAAATGACATTCTAAGGATAGCACAACTCATGTGAAGAAGTAAAAACTTAGGCTCAACCGATACTAACTGATAATTGCTGAAGAAGAAAGGTGGGATGCCTACCGGCGCATCCCCAAGCTTAGACGCTTGAGACTTCTACTTTCCTAAATCTCAAAAGCTTCATCCACACAAAACTCAACAAGAACTCGTGAGATAAGTTAGTATAAACCAATGCAAAAACATTATCATTCTCTATTATAGCAAATCACTAAAATTATTACTCAACATTGCATACTAAATCCCTTTGCAAATTTAATACTCCTATCATTAAACGAGCAATATGCCAAAACAGTACAGTATGTAAAGAATGCAAGAGTATCAATACTTATTAAACTCCAAACAATATGAAAATTTACCACATTGTAGAAAATTTATCAGAGCTCATTTTGCAAAAAGTTTCAACATTTTATCACTTTCTGACTTTTCTGGGGAATGTTTCCAACAGTAGTAAACTTTATGTTTTCAAACAGCAACATGTATACATGCAAATTAAACAAGGCAAAGGCTATCATTGCCACTTTATTGAAATAAAGATGCAAAACATTATTATAAATAACAGCAAGCAAATCCTAACAAAATGAAATGATGCTCCTGGTAAAACACATATCATGTGACGAATGAAAACATAGCTCCAAGTGAGGTTACCAGTAATGTTGGAGACGAAAGAGGGCATACCTTCCAGGGCATCCCCAAGCTTAGTTGCTTGAATATTCCTTGAATATTTCCTTGGGGGTTACTTGGGCATCCCGAAGCTTATGTTCTTGTCACTCCTCACAAAACTTAACGGAACTTTGTGCGATAGGTTAGTATGATAAAGAGCAAACCATTCCACTTTTGGTACTGCCAAATACAAGATTCATAATTCTTCTCACACAATGCCTACTGTAGCATATCATTTCCACAATTTATATTGAGCAATATAAGCCGTGGAAACTAGAAAACAAGCAAACTCTCAATCGAAAACAAAATCTGTCAAAAACAGAATTGTCTGTTGTAATCTGCACTCAAACCATATTTCTACTACAAAAATTCTAAACAATTAGGACCATGTGTGCAATTTGTATATTAAACTTCTACAAAAAGAATCGACTCAATAGAACTCTTCTGTTAAAAACTAGTATTATTTTCGTGAGCGCAAAAGTTTCTGTTTTTTAGCAAGATCAAAGCAACTATCACCCAACAAGATCCTAAAGGCTTTACTTGGCACTTTATTGAGACAAAAGCAATAAAACATGATTACTACAGTAGCATACTCATGTGAGCACACAAAAACAGTAGGTAAAAGTGATGGGTTGTCTCCCAACATGCGCTTTTCTTTAATGCCTTTTAATCTAGGCATGATGATTTCAATGATGCTCGCATAAAAGATAAGAATTGAAATGTAAAGAGAGCATCACGAAGCATATGACTAGCACATTTAGGTCTAACCCACTTCCTATGCATAGGGATTTTGTGAGCAAACAACTTATGGGGACAAGAATCAACTAGCATAGGAAGTCAAAACAAGTGTAACTTCAAAACAATCAACACATAGAGAAGAACCTTGATATTATTGAGATATTTAAGGGCATAAGTTCCTCTATCATAATAATTTTCAATGGCATCATGAATGAATTCAACAATATAACCATCACATACAACACTCTTTTCATGATGCATAAGCATATAAGATTTATCACTCTTTATGGCATACATGTCATCATAATACTCATCATAGATAGCAACTTCATTGTCATAGTCAATTGAAACCTCTTCCAAAATAGTGGATGTTTCACTAAATAAAGTCATGACCTCTCCAAATCCATTTTCATCAATATTGTAATAAGATTCAACACGCTCCAAAATAGTGGGATCACTAATACATAGAGTTGACACTCTTCCAAACCCACTTTCATCAATGTAATCATCATAAATAGGAGGCATGCTATCATCATAATAAATTTTGTTATCGAAAGTAGAAGGAATCAAATGATCATATTCTTTAAGCAAAGCATCCCCAAGATTAAAGCATTATTTCCAGCAAACATAGCATTCCCCAGGCTTGTTGTAGTGGTCTGACCTCAAACGGTCAAATCTCTGTGTATAAGTGTCATCCCTGGATCGATAATTGTCGGGGATATACCCCGCGGTATGACCCGGCCGGAGATATGACCCGGCTGGGACTTGGTGTTTCCTTGGTAAGCCGACAGATGTTAAGTAAGATATCAAGCCGACAGATGTTAAGCTGGGAGATGTTAAGTTAGGTATTAAGCCGGCAGATGTTAAGTCAGATGGTAAGCCAATAGATGTTAAGTCACATATTAAGCCAGCAGATGTTAAGCTGGCAGATGTTAAGTCAGATGGTAAGCCGGCATATGTTAAGTCAGATGGTAAGGCGACAGATGTTAAGTCAGATATTAAGTCGGCAGATGTTAAGTCAGATGGTAAGCCGGCGGATGTTAAGTCAGATATTAAGCTGGCAGATGTTAAGTCAAATGGTAAGCCGGCATATGTTAAGTCGGATGGTAAGCCGGCAGATGTTAAGTCAGATGGTAAGCCGGCAGATGTTAAGCCACATGTTAAGTCAGATGGTAAGTCGACAGATGTTAAGCCAGATGGTAAGTCAGATTGTAACAAAGTCGCCTGGGGTTAATAGGCCCAAGGCATTAAGAAGCCCATGGAGAGAAGCCCGTGATGACAAGTCAGAATTGTTTGAGTCTTAATCCGAATTTGAGTCTTAATAGGAGGCATGCTATCATCATAATAAATTTTGTTATCGAAAGTAGAAGGAATCAAACGATCATATTCTTTAAGCAAAGCATCCCCAAGCTTAGGAAAAGCATTATTTCCAGCAAATAAATCGTCAAACATAGCATCCCCAAGCTTGTTGTAGCGGTCCGACCTCAAATGGTCAAATCTCTCTGTATAAGTGTCATCCTTGGATCAGTAATTGTCGGGGATATACCCCGCGGTATGACCCGACCGGAGATATGACCCGACTGGGACTTGGTGTTTCATTGGTAAGCCGACAGATGTTAAGTAAGATATCAAGCCGACAGATGTTAAGCTGGGAGATGTTAAGTTAGATATTAAGTCGACAGATGTTAAGTTAGATGGTAAGCCAATAGATGTTAAGTCAGATATTAAGCCAGTAGATGTTAAGCTGGCAGATGTTAAGTCAGATGGTAAGCCGATAGATGTTAAGTCAGATGGTAAGGCGACAGATGTTAAGTCGGATATTAAGTCGGCAGATGTTAAGCTGGCAGATGTTAAGTCAGATGGTAAGCCGGTGGATGTTAAGTCAGATATTAAGCCGACAGATGTTAAGCTGGCAGATGTTAAGTCAAATGGTAAGCCGGCAGATGTTAAGTCAGATGGTAAGCCGGCAGATGTGAAGTCAGATGGTAAGCCGACAGATGTTAAGCCACATGTTAAGTCAGATGGTAAGTCGGCAGATGTTAAGCCAGATGTTAAGCCAGATGGTAAGTCAGATTGTAACAGAGTCACCTGGGGTTAATATGCCCAAGGCGTTAAGAAGCCCATGGAGAGAAGCCCGTGATGACAAGTCCGAATTGTTTGAGTCTTAATCCGAGTTGGACTCAACATGTAACCCGCCCCTTTAACTTATACAAGGAGGGGCAGGACACCCCAAGAGGGACAGAAAAGAATCATTAAGGCTAGACACAACTAGGAGAGCCGGAGAGCCGGTTTACGGCGACTCTCTCATGATCATAATGAGACCTAGCCACAAACAATATGTAGGGTTGTTACCGGATGATGTTTCACGGGGCTCGAAGCTGTCTAAACCTTGTCTTGTGTTACATCTCACGATTCTGCTCAACCCCTCTCAAGCTACCACATAGTTGTGTTGGCCTCATGACTAAGTCCTCACACTAGGACATCCGCCGTAACAAATCCACGACAGTTGGCGCCCACCGTGGGGCTCGCGCACGATTGTGATGAGTTCTTGAAGGGATCTCCCAAGAATCGAGAAGTTCACAATTTTCCGAATTAAGAATAACAAGTTTTTCAACAAATTAGGGTTACAGTCTGTTCGTTGTCGCCGTCCTGTGATTTATTCGGTGGGTTTTTGAGTCACCTCAAACTGACAGATTTCGGAAGTTTCCAAGGGAGCCAGAGTTTCTAATACAACTATAGGCTATAAGAGGAATCACTATTATTACACGAAGCCGCTACTGAGAATTTTTGGTCGAAAGCGGCCACTGCTCCGAGTTGACCCAGAGCAAATCCATCATTGATTATTGATGTTGCTAGCTTAGCAGAAAATCATGGCCAAGTAATAGTAGTTGCACGGATTGTGAGATCTGTTTTTGATTATGGAATAGTACTACTGCTACTTCTAGCACGTGAGCTTTAACAAGATCAATTTTTATTCATTATGTATCGAGGGAAGACTCCAAACATGCCATGATTAAACAAGGCAACAGGTTTTAAAGAAGATACGTGGCCGGATTTTTTCTGCCGTAGTCAACCTATTGAAGTAGTCAATGGATTCCGCTGAGTTTTTTCCGTTGAAAACACACGGATTGGATCCATCCGAGAACAAGTAAGCTTGATACAAGGATTTACTTCACAAAATGGGAGTAGATGAGGCTACGGACTTGGTCGCTGCCTCTGTCTTCGTTCCTAAGCCGCCATAATTAGGCGTGCCTCCGACGGCTGCTCTAGCTCGATCCGGACCTAGACATGCCGGCCACGTGCCCGTCTCCTGAATTGTTGGGTGGCTCTACCTCAAATCTAACATGAGTCAGTAGATGGATTCATCACGTTGGGGTGCCCCTGCCGGGTCTCGCTGCTGCGGTCGGTTCAGCTGCCGCACGCTGATTTTCCAGACACCGCTGACCGCTTTCGCGCCAAGATGCTACTTCACCACGAGCGGGCTAGACTGGCCTCCACGCCAAGATGTTGCATGTTTCTACCGCCAGCGCTGCTAACCCGCCACACGCCTCCACCTTAAACTGCCCCCAAGCAGGCCTTGAGTCGCCGAGTCTGCTACACACGAATCGCCGCAAGACGCCGTCGCTGCCTCTGCCATGGTTCGCCATGGCCACAATAGCCCTGCCTCGATGTCGCTCTGCCTCCGCCTTGAACCGGGTCCGCCTTTGAGCTGGCCGGCCTCTGCTGTCGCGGCCTCGGCCTTGCTTTAAATCACCAGGAGAGCCTCGCTCTGAGCTGCCATCATTGGCTCGCCTCCGCTGTCGGGCCGCCAGCTCGTCACTCCGCCGTTGGGCGTTGAACCGCCTTTGCACTTCCCTTGAACTGGATGTTAAACCGCCATGGTGCATCCTCTCTCATTGTTTCCGTAGATTCGCTTACGCCGACAAGTCGTCGTTGCCGCGCCTCATTTCGGCCTTGAGCCATCCGCCTCCACTGCAAGCCGCCGACGTCGTCTCGAGGGCCGGCCCCTGCTCTGCTGACCTACGGACCAGCCGACTACCGTGGTTTGCCCCGCTGGGTCATCTCGTCCCGCTGAAGCCATGCCCGCACGTGCTTAAACTGCCAGTCTCGCGCTGAGTCACCGCCGCCACCACCTGGGCCCAGCCAGACCCTGCCTTGCTGGATCACCGACGCAGTTGTAAGTCGCTGCTATCGTCATGGCTTCATCCCGAGCCACGCGGCCGAGTCACCACCGGTTCATCCCTGTGCTTCGGGCCGCCACTGACTCACTCCCTGCATCGAGTCGCCAGGAGGGCCCTCCGACATCGTTTTTCATGTCCGAGTCCGGATCCACTTCCACCTAAGAGCCGGCCGACCCTGATGAGTCATCGGCTATGCCTCCGATGTCCTTCTAGTCTAAGTCGGCCCTACATCGCTGCTTATGCTGCCAAATTGTAGCTGCCTCTTCCACCCACGCGCTGAGAAGCGCCCTCTGCTCTCCGTTGTTTTGACTCACCGCAGCACAACCCTGCGCGGATCTACCCACATCGGGTCCCCGTCGGTTGTTGTTGTTCTAAGCCGCCATGCACGACCTGCCTTATTGTGCCGTGCTGGCCTCCCGCTGGTTTCCTGAGCTGCGGCGCTCCTGCCCCTGCCCTGCTTCTGAAGCTCGTCTGTGAGCTGGTTTTGAGATCCCCTAATACAATAGTTTGCTAAGGAAGGAGAGACAAAGCAGAGAAAGGTCTGTTGAGTACTATACTAGCGAGTTGCACGTACGACTTTGAACGGTGGTTATTGTTGATCAATCAACCTATTTGTCTGTTTTCTTACTAGCGTTGAACACACAACGGATTACAAGAACGCATGCGTTTGTGTCAAGTCGTGTTGCCATGGTGTTTGATATTACAACTTGTGAAGAACTGACATCCAGAGATAAATACCAGTATTGATGCATGGGGTCATCTAGCTAAAGTGTTTGTTAAGGTTCAGCAAGATATGAAGGATAAAAGCTACAGCAGCATCTTGCGAGGTCCTCAACAGGATCAGCAAAAAATCCTTTGGATGCATATAAGGTTCAAACGAAATTCAGGAACAGTAATGAAAGGTTATATACGGATGCCACATACGGATCATCTTTCGTACGAACAAATCAGGTGATATCCATCTAAGTCTAGCACATATTGTTTTTTGTCAAATAATGGTTTATCTCTGCCATTGTCGGCGTTTTGGGAACGGGGGTCCCCAGACTTGCTTGCCTGTGGCCTGCGGGGTGGCTCAGGTGGGGGCCCATCTTCATCAGCACAAGCTCAAGACCCTCGCGAGGGGCCAAGCCTCGCGGGGTGGGTGACAGGAAGCTTCCTCAAGAGCGGCTTCATCAGGCAGGCTCGCGAGGAGGCGGAGAGATCAATGCAAGGGTACCTCACGAGGATCCCATGACGCAAGCCATAACGATCAAGGCTAGGCGGGTGCTGGCCTGCGCAGGGTCCTTGTTTCCCCTTTGGTGCAAAGGGGGCTAGCACAGGCCAAGGTATCAGGCAAAGGTTACCATTCCGGTGCAACGAGACCAAGAGCAACCGGACGGCCAGATGGAGGTCACCGTGGAGCCCAAGACGTCATCATCACCAGTGGTTTTGGCAGCCGAAGACCACCTTTGGTCAGGATAACTTGTACTAGATGTTCCCCTTCAAAATGGCCAATTGTTGGCGCCCTTCCCACTCAATTATTTGGGTAGAGGCCCAGGGCCTCTATAAATAGAGCTAGCCACCACAGAGTAGAGGGACGGCTAGAGATCTGCTAGAACCCTAGTAGAAAGAGAGGAAGAACCCAGTAGAGACTAAGTAGAACACACTGCACCAGCTCAAGAACACCCCTCGCGAGGCTGTTCTTCCCTTGTACTATCCACCATCAGCCCAGAGGCAATCCACCACACCACACAATGGAGTAGGGTATTACACCACAACGGTGGCCCGAACTAGTATAAACCTCGTGTCTCTTGTGTTGTTCATCATTTTCATCTTAGTTCGCACGATAGGATCGGACGTAGATCGGTAGGGGAGAGATCTCCGCGCGCACCCCAGTGTTCGAACCTCAAGGGTCTGCCGGAACCCGAAATCCGACAACCATGGTCTACAATATTGTTTATGCAGGACAATTATTCACTACAAGAGCGATGGTCGTGCCATGGATGTATAGCTCGCGCAAACCATTATCATGCGCTAGCATCTGACCATACAATGATGCTCGACGAATATATTTGCAAACCACCACTTCTATGGCTCAATTTACATCAACATGACGTGGTTGTCTTGCCCGTCCGTGCCGGCTTACAATGCCGCGGCCGGCTCATCCATGATTGATTTCAGCTTCACCGTGGTAATCATCAACTCCGCGGTGGATAATTACTAGTCTGACGTATCAGGTGAAATCCATCCAGTATAATTTTATAACATATTGATTTCTTGCAAGTTCTCCAATGTAGGACAAGTTCTCCAATGCAGGACAAGTTGTCTACTGCAAACGGGACTATTATATCACTGAGCTGTTAAATGACTCATACCGGTTTATATCACTTTCAAGTATGGAGAATCTTAAGACAATTCCTCGAGTCGTCTTAAGACTCGGGGGTTACAATGATATGACTCAACAGGTCTTGCCAGTTTCAGCAAATTCAAGAACCCCAGGACGTTGAAGGGAAAGATAACCCGGTCCTGGAGGCTGCTGCCATATTGATGAAAATTTAAAGGCTGTCAGTATCAGTTGAAAACTCCTGTTGAAAAAGAAATTCATCTCTCGCAAGTTCGAGTTCTCAGAAAAATTAAAGGTTGTCAGAGGGAACTTGCTACCATGATGCTCGGTTCAAACATGGGTATCCTGCTTTATGGGCTTATCTTATTATGGTCACATGGGGGCTTCCTGCTCATTGAGCGAAGCTATGATTACCCTTTGATCCGGCTTATACGCCATGCTTACAAAACACTTGGGGGCTTGCTACCCATGTTAAAGGGACCAAAGAGAGTCTGTTGCAAAGCACAACTCAAACATAGGTACCCGGCGAGCACATCTCAAAAATATATTACTTGGGGGCTCCTTGTTCAATGGACAAGTATTTTTATGACCCTTGTAATAGGCTATAAAAGCCAGGCTTGGAAGCTAGGTGTATTCACCTAAAAACCCGGGTTATCCTGCCTTTTTAAGTCTACCACTCCGCCCAGGTAATCCTGGAATGACCCGCCGTACTTTTGAAAAGTCAGTCTTAAACAGACAATGAACTTTCACTACTAGGAAAAGGGCTATAGATAGGATTGACACTAATTTCGCACCAGGGAAGTAGTGCGCCACTACTATACACTAATGGTGCACCAGTTGGTGATGCGCCATTAGTATGAAAGACACTAATGGCGCACCAGAAAACAGGTGCGCCACTAGTGATAATTTTTTTTACATACATACTAATGGCGCATCCTATGTCTGGTGCGCCATTACTAGTTCTAACTAGTAATGGCGCACCAGACATGGAGTGCGCTAGTACTGAATTTTTTTTATTCTTTTTTTTGCAAAACTACTAATGGCGCACCGCCTCACCGTGCGCCATTAGTAGTCTAAACTACTAATGGCGCACCCTGTAAAAGTGCGCCAT
>NC_041390.1:320691500-320695840 GCF_002162155.2 Triticum dicoccoides
TTTTCTGCAAAACTACTAATGGCGCACCTAATGTCGCATGTGCAGGTGGTGCGCCATTAGTAACCTGGGACCCCAACAAGATATTTTGGACAGCCCCACACCTACCCACTCACTTTCCCCACTTCATTCCCTCCACCTCCTTCTCCAAGCTTTCGGCTGCCTCCTGCTCCTCACCTCATTTCCACCATAGATTCATCAAAATTAAGTGGTGAAATTACCTTTTTTGATAGGTAAGTAACGGGAAAGCTATCTTCATGATGTAGATCTACTTTTTTTCTCCCTAGCTCACTCCAACAACGTGCACATGCACTTTTTGTGGCCTAGCTAGATCTATGTATGTTTGTGGTGTTGCATATATGTTTGTGTTTGCAGGTACCGGTATTTGAAATGCGATAGTTGCCAATATTTTGCCGGAATGTTGATTCATTTCTGTTTCGGCGAGAATTTTGGCACTATGCATTTTTTTTTGTCCTATTTTTAGGGAAGGTCATGCCAAATTTTTTGTTGGTTCTAAAATATCGTTTTGCTCTACCCCGCAGGCGACCATGGTCCGCACGATGACCGAAGGCATCGTGAATAGGTTTTTGAGCTCCGCGAGGGCCGAGAATCTTCAAAAGAACGAGACGGAGATAAGATGTCCATGTCGAAGATGCAAGCTGAAGAGCCTTATTGCGGACCCGGATTCCGGGCAGGTGCGGGACCACCTGCTCTTGCGTGGTTTCATGGATGGCTATCGGTGGAAAGGTGATGAAGATGACTATGAAGTCGTCCATGGGGGGCGGGCAAGAAATGAGGAAGGGCAACAAGACAAGTACCACCGCGGCGAGGGCGGGCGAGAAGACGAAGAATCTCCAGGACATGATCACGACGGTGATGCTGTACACAGTCATCATGTAGAAGATGTCGTACATGATGATGAGGAAGATCAAGATGAAGGGCATGATCATGAAGATGAAGATGCCGGAGCAGATGACGATGGAGGCTGGGTGCAGGACCCTCATATTCAAGAGCTGCTTCTCAAGCAGACGGATAACGCAAGAGCTGCCGCCCGAGAGAAAGCCAAGCTGGATCAACTGGAGATAGACGTGGTTACTCCATTGTATGAAGGATGCAGGCCCGAGGATACCCACCTGAAAGTAACGCTCATGGCTCCGGAGATGAAGGTAAAACACAAAATGACCGACGCATGCTTCGACGAGAACATGTCATTCTGGCACGAACGTCTTCCCAAGGGGAATAAGTGCCCGACTAGTTTCGAGGAGGCGAAAAAAATCGTGTGTCCTCTGGATTTACCGCACGTGAAATACCATGTGTGCATGAACAATTGCATCATTTATCAGGACGAGCACGCAGAGTCTACCATATGTCCGGTGTGTGGCGTCACTCCATACAAGAAGAGGAAGAAAGCTCCTCGAAAATCGGTGTGATACTTTCCGATCACTCCTCGTCTACAGCAGTATTTCGCGGACCCTAAGGTAGCAAAGCTCCTGCGTTGGCACGCGGATAGGGAGGAGAAGAAGCGGGAAGATGACGGAAATGATCCGGAGATAAATAAAAAAGACAAGATGCTGAGTCACCCTAAGGATGCGAGCCAATGGCAAGCGTTGAACTTCGAATACCCAGAATTTGGGAAGGATCCAAGGAACATCATGTTGGGCGCGAGCACCGATGGAGTCAATCCGTTTGGCAGCCAGAGAAGCACACATAGCACGTGGCCTGTGTTTGTGTGGATGTACAACCTCCCCCCCTGGTTGTGCATGAGGAGGAAGTACATTCACATGAGTATGCTAATTGAAGGGCCGAAACAACCAGGGAACGACATCAATCTGTATCTGGGGCTGCTGAAAGAGGAGCTAGACACGGTGTGGAAAACGCCAGCCAATACGTGGGACGCCGCAGAGAAAGAATATTTCCCTATGAGAGCCGCACTGCTCATGACGGTGCACGACTATCTCGGTTACGGATATCTCGCGGGGCAGGTAGTCCACGGATTTTCTGGATGCGTAAGGTGCATGGATGACACAACATATTGCCAGCTAGATAGAGATCCTGGGTCTTTGAAAACCGTGTTCATGGGACATCGAAGGTGGCTTCGCGACAATGACCCGTGGAGGAAACGCAAGGATCTGTTCGATGGTGAAACCGAACCCCGAAAACACCCGCGTACGAGGAGCGGCGAGGAAATAGACGAGCTGTTGAAAAATTGGAAAGATTGCCCACTGTCAGGAAAGAAGCAAAAGGCGCCAGAGCCGGGAAAGAAGCGAAAGGCGCCAGAGCCGCTGCTGAACGTATGGAAAACGAGGTCTGTTTTCTGGGACTCGCCATACTGGAAGATCCACCGTGTGCCTCACAGCCTTGATGCCATGCATATCACGAAGAACGTGTGCGAGAGTCTGCTTGGTACCCTGCTCAACATGCCAGAGAGGACCAAAGATGGGCCGAAAGCAAGGGCAGACTTGAAATCAATGGGCATCAGGCAGGAGCTTCACACTAATGATGATGATGATGATGATGATGAGGCGAAGCAGGACACAGAAACTCGTCGCAAAGGCAAAAAGGCCAAGAAGACCGGAAGTGACTACCCTCCCGCGTGCTTCACTCTAAGTCAGGAGGAGATCGAGCAGTTTTTCACCTGCCTCGTAGGAGTAAAACTTCCTTACGGTTACGCGGGGAAGATAAGCAGATACCTAGACCCAGCGAAGCAGAAGGTCAGCGGGATGAAGTCTCACGAATGTCACGTGCTGATGACGCAGATACTTCCAGTTGCAATCCATGGGATCATGGACGCACACGTCCATGAAATGCTATTTGGCCTATGCAACTTTTTCGACGTCATCTCTCGAAAGTCGATTGGCGTGAGGCAACTGAGAAGGTTACAGGAAGAGATCGTGGTGATACTATGCGAGCTTGAGATGTACTTCCCGCCCGCATTCTTCGACGTTATGGTGCCTCTGCTGGTCCATATCGTGGAGGATATCATCCAACTCGGGCCGATGTTCCTGCACAGCATGATGCCGTTCGAAAGGATGAATGGTGTCATCAAAGGATACGTTCACAACATGTCACGTCCAGAGGGAAGTATAGCCAGGGGCTTTATGACCGAAGAGTGCATCTCCTACTGCACGAATTATCTAGGCATCGAGAACCCCATTGGTCTGCCCGTCAACAGGCACCTTGGCAGGCTCGCTGGATGGGGTCATCGTGAGGGTCGCCGCAAAATGCATGTCGACATCGAGGGTCGACTCGCCGACTTTGAAAGAGCAAACCTAGTCGCGCTACAACACATAGACGTGGTCGATCCTTGGGTGGTAGAGCACAAAACCTTTATTGAGAAGACGTACAATGACCAGGCCAACAGAGGACGGACGGAGATATAATCAAAGAGCACAACTCATGTTTCACGCGTTGGTTCAAGCAGAAGCTTCTATCCTACCCTTTACATGAGGATTCTTCCGCAGAAGAACAACTCATATTCACCTTGTCACAGGGCGCTGAGCACAACCTGATGACCTATGAGGCATACGATATCAACGCCTACACATTCTACACCAAGAACAAGGACATGAAGAGCGATGGTTATCAGAACTCCGGGGTAACGATGGAATCCTACACCGGTTACAACAAGGACAGATACTACGGAAGGATCGAGGAGATCTGGGAGCTGAGCTACGCTGGAGAGAAGGTCCCGATGTTCCGTGTCAGATGGGCCAAGAGCGTCCTAAAAGAAGACCGGTATTTCACCACCATGGTTATACCCGAAGCCAAATCCAAGACCGCGGGCGCAAACGTCACCGCGAAAAATGAGCCATGGGTACTGGCTTCCCAAGTGGACCAATGCTTCTTCATTACCGACCCGTCAAAGCCCAGTCGTGTTGTCGTGAGGAGAGGCAAAAGGAAGATCATCGGAATGGATGGAGTAGCCAATGAGCAAGACTTCGACAAGTACGGTGACCCGAAGATCGAACATGACGACGACGATGAAGTAGCGGCATACACCACAAGAAGAAGCAGGACCACCCTACCTAAAGGACGTCCGTTCCACAGAAGAACTGCATTTACGAAAAAGAAGGGCAAGAAGATTGTGAACATATAGCTAGCTAAGATCGATTGTATTTAAATCGTAGTCTTCATTTCTCGATTGTATTTCATGGGCACTTTTTGATATCATGAATATTTTTAAATTTCATTGGCACTTTTTGAATTCATGAGGACACTCGACCTCGATCCCCCTCCACCGCCGCCGACGAGCACCCGGCCCCCCGCACCCTCCCCCGCTCCACCGCCACCAACGGGCACCCCCCGCACCCTCCCCCGCTCCACCGCCACCAACGGGCACCCCC
>NC_041390.1:320696106-320722006 GCF_002162155.2 Triticum dicoccoides
CCCGCACCCTCCCCCGCTCCACCGCCGCCGCCGATGATATTTTCAAGTAACAAATTTGAACATATTTTTAAAAAAATTATTATTGTTTTTATAAAAAAAATATTACTGTTGTGATTTAAACAAGTTTGAACATATTTAAACACAAATAAATATCAAACAGCATTAAAATGCAAAAAGAAATATTGCGAAGCCTGGGAATCAAACCCAGGACCTCCTGTTGTGTGTGCTGCGTGCTAACCAGTCGGGCTAGTGGGCGGGTTCTGATGTGGATTGGGTTAGGTGCAATATAACCTGTGCTCGAACTGTAATAAAAAACATTCTAATGGCGCACCGCTGCGGGGTGCGCCATTGCTATCTAAAAAAAGATTTCTAATGGCGCACCGTGGTGTGGTGCGCCATTAATAAAAAAACATTCTAATGGCGCACCGCTGCGGGGTGCGCCATTGCTATCTAAAAAAAGATTTCTAATGGCGCACCAAGGTGTGGTGCGCCATTAGTAAGCTTCCCCCTAGCTATCCTCCCTCTCCCTCGCCAGATCCCCTTCGACCCTCTCTCCCTCGCCACCAGATCCACCCGCACGCTGCCCCGACCCACGACGCCGCTGCTCCGACCCTCACCGGACTCCACCCCCGCCGCCCCCGCGCCCCCACCCCCGCCGGACTCCACCCCTGCCGCCCCCGCGCCCCCATGCCCCTGATTCCATCTCTCCCTCTCGGTCCCTCCATCCTCCAGGCCTCCACCACCGCCGGCCGCCAAGGCACCAACCACCTCCTCAGAGGCAGAGCCTCGAAGGCAGCGCCGCCTTGCCAACCACGACGCCGGCCACCTGCTCCTCACCAACCCCCATCAACGAGAGGAGCATCTGGTGCCCCCGCCCTCGAGTTCGTCGATGACACCGTCCTCCAGCCACTGCCGCTGCAGCCGCTGTCCTCCCGCCCAGGTACCTCTCCTCCTTCCTCCTTCCTCCCTCTCTTGTCTTCCTAGGTTCCTAGGTTCAGACAGACAGTAGTGACTGTATTCCTAGGTTTAGACAGAAAGACAATGGAGAATGGAGATGCCATGGTAGTAATTCGTTCCTTTTCTTCTAAAATTGACAAATTTATTAGTCTCTGTTCCCTGGGTAATGATGAATGGATTCGTGATGGCCGCAGATAAACACCTGCAATGCCTTCTACTGTGACTACTTCACCCCCCAACTCCACCTGTAATGTCTGAATTTTGTTACTGATGATGATAACAGTAAAGTTTGTGCACTATAAATTGACATATGGAAGTAATCTGTTAATCTGAATTTTGTTACTGACGATGACAGGAGATTTGTGCACTGTAGTTTGTTAATCTAGACAGCTTAGTAGCTAATGCATTCAGTTAACCAAAGTTTAGTTCTTGTGTACTGTTATTTGTTAATCTATTACTCCATTTGTTACTGAGTTTTTCTCTTGGGGTTTAGTAGTGAGAACATGCATGGTCCAGCATTCAGTTGGAGTATTGACTAGGTTCAATTAGGTTCAGTAGTGCTACTAGGTTTAATATCGTTGCTCCTGTGCTATACTTTGGCAGCCTGGAGTATTATTTCCAAATTGGAGTAGTAGTGACCATGTAGTGTAGTGCTGTGTACTGTAGTTCCCGCTCTTCTCAAATTGGGGTATGTAGTGTAGTGTAGTTCCCTCCTCAAATTACTTGCAAGCATATTGTAACTATTTTCACTCTGTCCTGAAGGTTTTTGACTACACAATCTGTGGTGACCCACACTCTGTTGGTTCACACTCATTGAGTTCGCTCGTGAAGGTATTATATGTTCACATGGTACATTTATGTTTTTCAGCAGCTAATTGATGGTCTGATACATGATACATTTCATGCACAGGGTGCTAGAGCTGCACTTAACTTGCTAAAATCATCCCCTTTTTCTTACTAGTTATAGAAATTCATTGCTTGTCCTATGTTTTCTATCAGGGTATTGTTCAGGAAGCTTGCTTGAGTTTGTGTCCTTTAATTTGTAAATCTGCAGTTCTTGCCACATTTAGGATAAGTTGTTGTATATACTGTCATAAAGTTCAGCAAGAACAGGGCATCAACAGTGCTACTCTAGTATCTAGTTGGGGAGGGACAAATGGACAGGGCATCACTGTACCTGTACTACACAACAAACTATTAGTCTTAGGATTAACACTCCTCATATGAGATGAGAGGATTTTTTTAAATGGCTTCTTGCAGTTTTGAAAGTTCAGTTTATTTGGTTACTAAAAATTCAGTTAATTCAGTTAGGGAAACAAATTTCAGAACTTTTGTTTGCTGTAACATATTGATGTGCTTTGTAAAACTTGTTCATGTACTGAACTACTAATGCCTTGTGATGCACTGAATTACTTGTGATGCCTCTGAGTTACTTGTGATCACATTGAGAAAGACATGCAAAGATGATGATCAAAGATATATATTTCAGATTTGTATAGTTTCAGAGATTTGTATGACCAAAGATACAGTTCAGATTTGAATTGTTTCAGAAATTGGTATGACCAAAGATGCTATTGTATATAAATGGGCTGTTGTAGAACTGTTCTTCATCTTTACAGTGCTGTTGTATAGAAATATGCTGAATTTTCAGCTCTGATTGTTGCTCAAAGAAATTTAGCAAAAAATGGGGTCCTGGGAGATGCCGCTGCTGCTTGAGGCCCTTGAGAGGCCCTTCGTGTCGTGATGATTTTGCAGGTACCCTGAGAGGCCCTTGAGTTTGCCGGAATGTCGATTAACTTCCGTTCCGGCAAATTCGGGTACTCCATATGTCCTATTTTCAGCAAAGGTCATGCTGAAATTTTCCATTAATTTTAGCATGACTTTGCTAAAAGTCGGACATATGAGGTACTTGCTACTAATGCATGGGCCGGGGTATCTTAGTACTTAATTAAGTAGGATCAACTGTCCCTTTATTCTTGCTGCATTAAACCATAGGTGGCAATAGAGACAAGTGATTAGGCCCAACTTAGAAATTCTCCTCAGCATCGATAAACCCTAGATGATAAACCCAACATAGGTGGCAATAGAGCCAACTGATTAGTGCCAAGTGATTAGGCCCAACCTAGGGTGCCTCGGCATCGATAAACCCTAAATGATGAAAACTTAGCATTTAGGGTGCCTCGGCGTCGACAAACCCTAAATGATGAAACCTTGGCTTTTAGGGTGCCTCGGTGTCGATGAGAACCTAAATGATGTACGCTTAGGCTTTTAGGGTGCCTCGGTGTCGACAAACCCTAAATGATAAAAGCTTAGCTTTTAGGATGCCTCGGTGTCGACAAACCCTAAATGATGAGACCATGATCTTGTTCCTTGACAATAACCAACTTTTTGACCAAACTTATTCCTATTTAGAGCGAAACATGGCCCACAACGATGAGGCCGGCGGTTCGGGCGGCAAGCAATTCTGGGAGCTGTCCCAGGAGTTGGGGGAAGAACCTCACCGCTATGAGGACGCCGCGGAAGACACCGATCCTGACTACACAACCCCTAGTGGCGTCGGGGATGACACCACTGATGATGGCGTCGCGGATGCCACCACTGATGATGGCGGCGCACGCACAGATGGCAGCCAACCGAAGAGGCAACGGAAGGACCGGCGCCCGAATGTGCTCGGCACCATCAGGGAGGAATTTACTGAAGTGAACTCCGACGGGCATCCGACGGCGCCCAAACACGTAGTCAAGGGGTACTCGATTCAGCGCGATGCATTCTCCGGAGCACCGCCTCGATCAGCACCGAGAACCTAAGGCATAAGGACTGAGGGAATTTGCGCAGCCTCTTCTTCACAAAGCTGCACGAACGATACAAGTTCCCCGCCGAGTTCGCAAAGACACGCCTCTTGGGTAATAAAGTGAACGGTGCCGCCCTCACGACGATGAGCACGGCCCTGTCTACTTGGAAAAGCACGGTGAAGGCAATGATTGACAAAGGTGATAGTTATGAGAAGATCAAGGCAAAATATCCTTTGATGAGCGAAGATGACTACAAGGAGTTCAAGATCAAGTGTGAGAGCCCCGCAACCTCTGAATCAAGTATGTGGGGGAAAGAAGTGCGGCAGTTGAACATAGGGGTCCACCAACTCGGTCCCGGCGGTTACAGAGTGTCGGAGCCTGTATGGGACAAGGAGGACGCGGAGCGTGCCGAGCAAGGCCTACCGCCCCGCTTCGAGAAATACAGTGACAAGCAGACCAGGAACTTTCTCAGGGCCCGGTACAAGGAGGACCCGATAACAAAGGAGTTTACCACGGATCCGAAGACCAAGGAGCTTGAGCTTGTTCTGGTAAGGAATACACCGCCGCGTAATTGACTCCATATGGTTGCATTCTAATTAATCCCCAATATTTCTAAATGGTTCACGTTCCTTCCGCAGGACAAAGAAAGCAGTAGTGCGGGGTCGTCTCAGAGCTCCCCTTTCGACACCCCTTTGAATAGGGCATTGAACATAATGAAAAACAAGGATAAGCTCAATAAGCCAACGTCAGCTGGTCGTGTGGCCGGCAAAGGCTTGTCCACAAAATGGTCGTCATACTATACCGCTGGTGGGCGAAAGGAGAAAAAGACCAGCTCGGAAAGCCAGTCGCGCGAGGTTGAAGCACTCAAGGCGCAAGTGGCGCGGATTCCGGAGATGGTCCAAGAGCAAGTGCAACAACAACTGGGATCGACGCTCACCGGCATTATGCCTACCTTGATTCATGGGATAACGACGTGGATTGCGGGTGGCCAACAGGGGCCGCCCCCGATTCCCAGCTTTATGGCCAGCAACTCGCACAATGTGCAGGCGGCACCATTGGTGTCTCCGGCGGCGGCGGTATTGGTGTCTACGGCGGCGGCGCCATTGGTGTCTCCGGCGGCGGTGGTATTGGTGTCTCCGATGCCGGCATTGGAGCTTAATGCACCCGGGTGTACGCCGGCCGGCACCTCGCCAGCAAGCGGCCCCTCCGTCAGTTGCACGCCCGCCGTTGGCGGTGCCTCGACATTAGCCGAGCTCGACGGCATCACGGTAACTAAGCCTCTCGGCCGAGGACTTCATCTCCTTGCCTTTGACTGGGCATCCCTAACGCCCTACATGTTTTCGTAGGGCGCCGCCGACGTTCCTTGCACTCTCCTGCACTTCGTGGGCGGCGAGTTGGTCGATGTCGCCAAGGGCAGAATCGTTCAACCAGGCAACCCCGTGTTCCACGGTAATCCGATGCCACCCACAATGTATAGGGTTGAAGTGGTTCGGGTGCTGCCAGGCTGCAATGAGCTGTTACCTCCGATTCGACCCGCTGGGGCCGACGAAGAAGATGAGATGACCCTCAACGCCTGCGTAAGCTGGCCCCTGCTTTGGCCGAAGAGCCAGATTCGTTTGGGGGCGGGGGACACCACCCCACAGACAAGACCGCCAGTCATGCCGGCGCCAAGCCATGGCAAGAATGGCACAACGCTACCGGACATGCCGGACATCCCTATGGCACAGGATCCGGACATGCATATGGCACAGGATCCAGACGACGACGACAATGACGATGGTACATTTACCAACATCGATAAGTACTTTGCCGAACATGGGTACGGTGACGAGTTCTGTGGGCCTCCTTCTCAAGAACCCAAACAAGGGACCGCGATCTAGCAGGTACGACGGAGAAACCCAATTGCAACAGGCGTCGTCTGGCGTTCAGTTCTCAGGAGACGCCTCCAGCTGCCGCCTTCACCGAGCCTCAGATAGCGGAGGTGCCAAATATTATCAGCCCTAACACGCTCAAGAAGGCGGTCTGTGAGAAGAACTCGGTCCCATTACAGTAGATCAAGAAGAAGGGCCGGAAACGGCCGACTAAAAAGGGTGCCGGTGCGAGCCAGTCGGCACCGAGTACGATCCATGCTCAGGACGGGCCACCTTCACCTAAGGATATCTCGAGGAGGGTGCATGTGGCGGGTAGGGCGATGCTACTGACAAATATGCTCAATGCTGCAACCGGTGCTATGCGGAGTCTGCACGACAGTGTTCTTTCTTTGGAGAAGCAGCGTCTCAGAGAGAATGATGTGGCATACCCGATTTTCATGGCCAAGGTGCCAGAGGACAAGGGCTTTGTGGATGGCGCCATCGGGGGTACAATCGTCCTGTGGTTTGATGACATCTTTGCTATGTTCAACCTTCATCCGCTGCACTACACCTTCGTTCGGCTGTTTTCGCTGAGTATGGAGATGCGGATCATTAGAGACAAGACCCCGGACATCGTGATCGTCGACCCCTTCTACATGCGTGCCAAGCTCTTGAGCAGCGCTGGGGACCGCCAAGTCGCGAGTTCACACCTCGAAGACGTCATTCTGGCAAACCCAGATAAGGATAACTTCCTTGTGGCTTACTTTCCCGAGTAAGTCATCCCTTAACCGCCCCGTAACATATGATTTCTTAGATTTTGATCGTTCTTTTTTTTCTAACATTCCGTGTTCTGTGTGGTGACACAAATTGCACACTCATCCTCTTAAGCCCGAAATATTCCATGGCCACGTATTTCGACCCGAACCGTAACTCCAAGATAGACTACACAAATATCAAGAAAGTTCTTGATGATGTTCTCCCTGGCTATGCCAAATCTGGAGGCACCTTCATCGGGGCAGTTCGAAAGTATGGCAAGCACGTGTTCGCCCATAATACAACGTTCTGCTGCGTCAAGCAGCCGCCTGGCGGTCAGAAGGATGCCTACTACGCCCTCCATCACATGCGGGCAATCGTAAGGGACCATCATCACCTTCTGCTACCAAATAATCTCAAAGATTGGGCCGCGAGCTTGTCGGCAATCCAGGACGCGGACATCAGACAAGAATTCTTTCGCATCCAGTCGGAGTTTGTGGACATCATCCATCAAGATGTCCTTCATACCTCGGGACAGTTCTTCCTCAGATATCGTCCAAAATTGAGATAGACGGAATGCTACAAATGCAGGCTGACAACGCCTGCGATTTCATGACCATCATGACAGACAGCGGCTTCATCCACGCTCCTGTCCATGAGTCGAGTCGAAAGTAGTGATGTGTAGTTCTGAAACATTGATTGGCTCATGTTGTAACTAAACTTTAATGAATTGTATGTCTCTTTGGTTTGGACAGTCGTTCAACTTAGATGTAATCGATTCTATTTATTAGTAGGACCATGAATCGTGCTATTAATGTCTTGCTTTTCTCTTCCGATCCTTTTGTTGCATACTTATATATTGCTTATGTATGTATTGTCTGTTGTTTGGCTTGTGCATAGAGATGTCGTCGTATATCGTGTACAAGGGTAAGGTTCCCGGAGTCTATGACGACTGGGAGGAGTGTCGGAGACAGGTTCACCATTTCAGCGGTAATAGTTACAAAGGGTACACCACTAGGGCGGAGGCCGAATCTAGATACGCCCGCTATCTAGCGGGAGAGAGGAGGGAGCGTTGGAGGAACCGGATGAAGACCAGTTTGATCGCGATGATGCTCATCATGATGACCACAGCTCTCTTCTATGTGATGGTAGTTTAGATGATTGATATCGACTTGTAATGTGAGGACAAACTCGATACTCGCAGTCTCGAGACTTGTAATGTTTTATCTTTGTTCGGTCTTTTGAATTCAGAGACTAATATGATGAATTGTATTCGGAGACTAATCTTCTATTGTATTCGATGAATCTGTTGTTGCTGTGTGCTACTGTCTATATTCTGTCAAATAATATATTTTGTAACCTGTGCAAAAATCAGAAAAGTAAAAAAACAAATATTCATACTAATGGCGCATCACCACAAGGTGCGCCATTAGTATACCAAAGGATACTAATAGCGCATCAAGACAGAGTGCGCCATTAGTATGTCAAAGGATACTAATGGCGCATCAAGACAGAGTGCACCATTAGTATGCCAAGTATACTAATGGCGCATCTATCCGTAGTGCGCCATTAGTGTGCCAAAGCACATGGTTAAATATGGCCCCTGGGAGGCACACTAATGGCCCATGGTGTTATATACTAATGGCGCACTTGGTGGTGCGCCATTAGTATACCAGATACTAATGGCGCACCAGTGGTGCGCCATTAGTAAAAAATACTAGTGGCGTGCTACTAATGGCGCACCAGTGATGCGCCATTAGTAGGCAAAACTGGTGCGCCATTAGTAGGCCTTTTCCTAGTAGTGTTTGCTCCTATCAAAAATTCAAGGTACACAAGCCTTAGTCCATTATATTGAAAGATCCACTACTCGGTTAGTAGAGTACAAGGCTCTTAACCTTGTGGACGTGGGTTCCAGCCCCATGGTGAGGGTTACATCATATGATGTTATTTTCAATGAAAGCCCCAGCTCGGTATTATCTTACTGACCGGCCCTTAGGGGCTACACATTGTTGTTCAAGTCTACATGATCATATCTAAAAAGTCCCTTCTCATTATTGCATAATGACCCGGGCCTTGGGGGCTACACTAGTTGAAGTTTTCGTGAGCGTAAGGCAATTACAAGACCCAGGTTGTTGCAACCATGACAACCCGACACTTGCGGGCTACATATGTGGAATATTCAGTTTTAATAGTAACTGAGATGAACAAATCAGATTTCTTCAAGGTTGTGACATTTATATTGAAGCAAGTCTTAAGTTGTTGCTACGCTACCTTCTTAAGACTTGGGGGCTACAAGTGATATGCATATAAGAGGTACATTTTCCAGCTTTATGTTAACTACGATTATGACCCGGTGTCATCAATATTTACATGCCAACAATTTTGGTAATGATAAACCGGCAAGTTTTTTCATCTTTAAGCCGGCTGAAGAAGAAGGAAATTAGAAGGACTTAAGGATGTTCAAGTGTCAGCTTACAGGAGTTCCTAACCCAGAGCATAATTTGTCAAAATTGTTCTTGTGTTTGTTTTACGGGGTCAGTTTAACATGGATAAATCCAAATTAAACTGGGGGCTAATGTCGAGGATATACCCCGCGGAATGACCCGGCCGAAGGTATGAACCGGCTGGGACTTGGTGTTTCATTGGTAAGCCGGCAGATGTTAAGTCAGATAATAAGCCGGCAGATGTTAAGTCAGAAATTAAGCCGACAGATTTTAAGTTGCCAGATGTTAATTCAGATGGTAAGCCGGCAGATGTTAAGTCAGATATTAAGCCGACAGATGTTAAGTCACAGGGTAAGCCGGCAGATGTTATGTCTGATGGTAAGCCGACAGGTGTTAAGTCAGATGATAAGCCGGTAGATGTTAAGTCAGATGGTAAGCCGGCAGATGTTAAGTCAGATATTAAGCCGGCAGATGTTAAGCTGGCAGAAGGTAAGTCAGATGGTAAGACGGCATATGTTAAGTCAGACGGTAAGCCGACAGATGTTTAGCTGGCAGATGTTAAGTCGGATGGTAAGCGAGCAGATGTTAAGTCAGATATTAAGCCGGAAGATGTTAAGCTGGCAGATGTTAATTCAGAAGGTAAGCCGGTAGATGTTAAGTCAGATATTAAGCCAACAGAAGTTAAGTCAGATGGTAAGCCGGCAGATGTTAAGGCAGATGGTAAGCCGACAGATGTTAAGCTAGATGTTAAGGCAGATGGTAAGCCGGTAGATGTTAAGCCAGATGGTAAGTCAGATTGTAACAGAGTCGCCTGGGGTTAATAAGCCCAAGGCATTATGAAGCCCATGGAGAGAAGCCCGTGATGACAAGTCAGAATAGTTTAAGTCTTAATCCGAGTTGGACTCTACATGTAACCCGCCCCTTTAACTTAGATAAGGAGGGGAAGAAAATAATCGTTAAGGCTAGACACAACTAGGAGAGCCGGTTTACGGCGACTCTCTCATGATCATAATGAGACCCAGCCACAAACATCATGTAGGGTTGTTACCGGATGATGTTTCCCGGGGCCCGAAGCTGTCTAAACCCTTGTCTTGTGTTACGTCTCTTGATTCCTCTCAACCCTCTCAAGCTACCACATAGATGTGTTGGCCTCATGACTAAGTCCTCACACTAGGACATCTGCCATGACAAATCCATGACAGTAATGCTGACACACACAGTACTTGAAGGATTTATAACAAAGTTCAATCACACACTTTTTACATCGAATGTCTCAAAGAGAGTACTTATTACAATCATATGGCTAAAGGCCATCTAATGAAGATAACAGCGGAAGCTTTGAAGCTAAAATGAGTCCATCAACTACAACGGCATAGCTGAGTGCACGACAATGACCTAGCGCACCTTACACTTTGTCTGAAAACTCTGCAACATAATACGTTGGAGCATGTGTAGGTCAGCACATGGAATATGCTGGCAAGATAACACTATAGAGCAATGAACAAGTAACAGCTACAACTATATGCATATATGGCTGGTGGAGGCTATATGGTTATCATTTGCATAAAGCTAGTTTTTCCCTACAACAAAGGAATATATTTCATTTAACTACAAAGTTTGTTGAAAACATTGAGAATGGTAACCCCATCTCAATCCTAATTAAAAATAATCATCAACCCAACAGATTAATTATGTAAAGTGATGAGATCAACATAGTAATTCAAGCACCAGATACTCAAGATGTCCATAACCGGGGACACGGCTACCATGATTAGTTTATACACTCTATAGAGGTTTGCGCACTTTTACACACAAGACTTGATCTCCTCCACTCTATTTCTCGCACTGCGTGATGTTTGAGAAATGGATGACCGAGACACAGTCTTTCTGAAAAGGTCCCCTTAACCGATAGATAGGCCGGTACACCTACAATCCCGTACATCTGCTAGCCCATCATGGAAAGGATTCCCACAACTTACTCAACTATGCCAGAGCCCATAATGGCTTGTGGCTGCACATGGAAGGTTCCAACATGAATAACATAATGATCCCTTTGAGCCTGGGTGGTGAACCATAGGAAAAATCACACAGATACCCCGGGATTCTCCTTTGGACAGCACTGGATTTCCCCAGGTGCCCACAAACCAATCCACCCAGATCTGTGCTAAAGTAGCCACCTTAAGTAAAGCCTTAGTTCATAATAATACTCACAACTTTCATGAATCACTCAACCGAAACCACGTCTACAAGCAGAGCATACCAAAGTATAATAACCGTAACGAAGTAACTCCCAGGGTTTGAATGAAAGGGAAATAGGTACTACCTCAGCAACTACTTCCCAAAACCCACATGTTAAACAGATCCTACTCATGCAATGTTTGAGGATTGAGACTAATGCATAGAACTAGGTAATAAGTGATATGATCAAAGTGTTACTTGCCTTGCTGACAATCTGAAAACCCTAGTGACTCGTAGTAGCACGCTTCGCACTCCGGAAACTCTATCGTGAACAAAAAATAACATACATAAGCAATAAAGCATAAGATGCAAGGGTAAAATTCAAATGAAAAGATCCAAACTGAAAGTTCAACTGAAGAGCTTCGATTCGCAAAAGGAAACAAGCAAATCGGAGCTACGAAAGTCAAACTACGATCATAAGAATTTCAAATTCAAAATATGCTTGAAACCAAATTTTAAATTGTCAAAACCATGGTCAAGTTCATTAACTGGAAAGAGGGGAACAAGATGAAGATTTTGGTGCTAGTTTCACTGGATTTGGTCAAGTGAGCAAAAAGTTGTAAGGGTTTGAAATTCAGGGGGTAATGTGGCATAAAAATAATTGCGGGTAGGTCCCTGACCAAAAATAATATATAAAGAAAAACCCTAATGAACGAACATTCGCTATCACAAACAAACGGACGAATACGTGTGCTAACAGTGACGTTCAAGTGAACGTTCGCTAATTAGCGAAACCGGAAAAAAGTCAAAACCGATCTAACAAAAACCAAAAAAGGGGCGTCGGTTTGGAGGTCTTTACCGGTTCTTAAAAAAAATCGGCGGGTCGGCGGCGGCGGGATCCGGTGAGTACGTCAAGGCAGGGCTCCGGCGACGGCTCAATGCGGCGGGGCGAGGCAAGCGGGCGGCGGCTCCGGTGATAGGGCTGCGGTGGGGCGAGGTGGCGAGGAGGCGGCGGGGTGGGCGGCTTATAAAGGCCCGAGGGGAGGTTCCTTGCGGGAGGGGGTGCGGCGGCGCGTGTCTGACCAGGACACGGCAGCGGCGAGGCTCGGGACTCTGTCCCGAGTCGAAGCGGGAGGTCGCAGTGGCTGGTGGGCCGGCCTGCTCGGTTGGGCCTCGACCGAGTCAGGCGGGAAAAGTTTTTTAAATAAAATTTCACCCGAAGAAAATCCTAATAAAATATAAAAAATTCTAAAAATGCCGAAAGCAATTTTCGTCGTCTAAACCTATTATTTAGAACAAAGTGAACATTTTTCTGGCCTAAAAACGCAATTTTCAGAAATGCATATTTTCTAAATTCAAATAAATTAAAATTTGATTTTAAATTTTCTTCTCCAATATTCCTTTCTTTTGAAGAAGTCATATTGATCCTATTTTCAAATTTGATTTTAAATATTGGAAACAATTGGAGATAAAAATATTAAAACCAAATTGATCCTCTTTTCAAATTTGAGAAAATTCAAATATGAAAATTTATGAAATCCCCAACTCTCACCTTGGGTCCTTGAGTTGCTTAAGATTTCTAGGATCACAACCAAATATGCAAATAAAATATGATATGCATATGATGACCTAGGTATAACATCCAAATTGAAAATTGGGATGTTATAAACCTACCCCCTTAAGATGAATTTCACCCTCGAGATTCAGGTTGGCTAGAAAATAGGTGCGGGTGGTCTTTCCGTAGGACTTCTTATCTTTCCCAGGTGGCTTCATCCTCGGTATGGTGGCTCCACTGAACTTTGCAAAACTTAATAACCTTATCGCGGGTAACTCGGCTGGCAAACTCAAGAATCTTGACGGGTTTTTCCTCGTAGGTCAGATCACTCTCCGACTGAATTGCTTCCAGGGGCACTGTATATCTTAGAGGAATATCGGCCATCTCAGCATGGCACTTCTTCAACTGGGAAACATGAAACACATTATGAACTCTAGACAATCCTTCGGGTAACTCAAACTTGTACGCAACTTCTCCTATACGTTCTAGAACTCGGTATGGTCCTACAAATCTCGGGGCTTACTTTCCCTTAACGCCTAATCCCTTAACTCCTCGGAGTGGTGACACACAAAGATATGCTCTATCTCCAATTTCATAGACTACCTCCTTGCATTTAGTATCGGCATAACTCTTCTGCCTGGACTGATCTACCTTCATTCTATCTCGAATCAACTTAACCTTCTCTTCGGACTCTTTGATCAAGTTTGGTCCAAACAATTGACGGTCTCCAACTTCATCCCATATTAACGGTGTCTTGCATCTCCTTCCATACAGAGCTCAAAAGGGGCCATCTTCAAACTAGCCCGATAGCTGTTGTTGTATGAGAACTCTACGTAGGGAAAATTATCATCCCAACTAGATCCATAATCTAGCGCACAAGCTCTCAACATGTCCTCGAGAATCTGATTGAATCTCTCAGTGTGTCCATCTGTCTTCGGATGAAAGGTTGTACTGAACTCTAGCCTAGTACCCAAAGTCTGGTGCAGCTGATTCCAAAACTTTGAGGTAAACTGTGTCCCTCTATCTGATACGATGGTCCTCGGAACTCCATGCACACATATGATCCTGGTCATATATATCTTGGCCAACTTCGCGCTTGTTTATTCGGTTTTCACGGGGATAAATTGAGCTACCTTGGTCAAGAGATCAACTACTACCCAGACAGAATCGTATCCCGATCGGGTCCTGGGTAATCTGGTGATGAAATCCATGCCAAGCTTGTCCCACTTCCATTCGGGTATCAGCATAGGATGAAGCAAGCATGCTAGCTTCTGATGTTCTGCCTTCACTCTCTGACATACCTCACATACTGCTACATACTCGACAATATCCTTCGTCATACCTGTCCACCAAAAACGTTCCTTCAAATCCAAATACATCTTGGTGTTTCCGGGGTGAATCGAGTATGGCGAGTCATGAGCTTCCTGAAGTATTAGCTTCCTGATCTCCGCATTATTGTGCACATATACACGATCCTCAAACCATAAAGTCTCGTGCTCATCCTCATGAAAACCTTTGGCTTTTCCTTTCCTCATATTCTCCTTTATCTCTGCAATTTCTTTATCATCCTTCTGAGCTTCGTGAATCTTTCCCGATAAGGTAGACTGAACCTCCATTGCTGCAACCAAACCTCTTGGAACTATCTCCAAACGTAGTTCCTTGAGATAGTCAACTAACTCGTGCGGTAATCCTCTGCTTACCAGGGTATTGGCATAACTTTTGCGGCTCAAAGCGTCTGCTACGACATTGGCCATGCCTGGATGATAGTGCAATTCCATATCATAATCTTGAGCTCCAACCATCTCCTTTGCCGCTCAACTCCTTCTGTATGAAAATGTACTTCAAACTCTTATGATCCGTGTACACATCACAATGATTTCCAATCAAAAAATGTCTCCAGGTCTTGAGCGCATGCACTACGACTGCTAAGTCCAAATAATGGGTGGCATAATTCAACTCATGAGGTCGAAGCTGCCATGAGGCATATGAAACAACTCTTCCATATTTCATAAGTACACCTCCAATTCCCAAGCGACAAGCATCGCAATACACTTGGAAATCTTTGCGTATATCCGGAAGAATCAGTACTGGGGCTGTAACCAAACGTTTCTTCAACTCCAGAAAACTGGCCTCATAATCCTCGGTCCATTTGAACTTGGTGTCCTTCTTCAACAACTCTTTCATGTGTTTCGCAATCTTGGAAAAATTCTGAATGAATCTTCGATAATAACCTGCGAGTCCCGAAAACTTCGGATCTCTCCAACTGAGGTGCATGCCAACCACTCAGTGACAGAATGAACCTTGGTAGGGTCTATGGCTATACCTTCTCCTGATATAACATGTCCAAGAAATCCAACTTCCTTTAACCAAAACTCACACTTGCTAAACTTGGCATACAACTGGTGTTCCCTGAGCTTCTCGAAAACTAAGCACATGTGTTCCTTGTGTTCCTCTTCATTCTTTGAGTACACCAAAATATCATCAATGAACACCACAACAAACTTACCCAAAAACTCCATGAACACCTTGTTCCTCATACTCATAAAATAGGCAGGGGCATTAGTCAATCCAAATGACATGACCGTGTACTCATACAGCTCATATCTTGTGGTAAAAATTGTCTTAGGTATGTCCTATTGTCGAATCTTCAGCTGGTGGTATCCTGATCGAAGATCGATCTTGGAGAATACTTTAGCTCCTTGCAACTGGTCAAACAGATCATTGATCATCAGTAGTGGGCACTTGTTCTTGGTCTCCACTTCATTCAACGCCCGATAATCAACAACCATTCTCAAGGATCCATCCTTCTTCTCAACTAAGAGCACTAGGGCTCCCCATGGTGATGAACTTGGTCGGATATATCCTTTCTCCAATAACTCCTTAATCTGCTTCTTAATTTCCTCCAGATCATTTACGAGCATCCAATACGATCTCTTCGATATTGGTCCAGTGTCTGGCAACAGCTCTATCAAAAACTCTATGTCTCGATCTGGAGGCATGCCTGGTAGTTCATCTAGAAATACATCCGGGTAATCCTTCACTATAGGCACTTCTTCCTGAACAACTCCCGAGAGAGAATTTACTTGGGTCCTCCTTGGTGCATGCCTAGACACATACTTTATCCTTTTTCCCTCCGGGGTGGTGAGTAAAATTGACTTACTAGCACAATCGATATTTCCTCCATACATGGATAGCCAATCCATGCCTAATATCACATCCAATCCTTGTGACTCCAAAATTATCAGGTCTGAGGTGAAAACATGCCTACCTATGGTCAATGGCATCTGAAAACATCCACTACTTGCCATATACTCCGCTCTAGGTGAGCTTACTAACATAGATATCTTAAGAACTTTGTTGGGAATCTTACATTTATCCACAAATCCCCTTGATATGTATGAATGCGATGCACCAATATCAAAAAGAACTATTACAGTAAATGACTTAATCAAAAACTTACCTATAATTGCATTTGGCTGTTCTTCAACCTCCTCCACATTAACGAGGTTCACTTGTCCTCTGGTGAAAGAGTTGGGCTTCTTCCCAGAGTTTCCATTTCCATTGCCGTTCTTCAACTCTGAGCAATCATTGGCATAGTGTCCAGTCTTCCCGCACTTGTAAAAGGTGACATGACTCAGGTCCTTCTTAGCGGGTGTTGCTAGATTGGGACGGTTCTGGCTGTTGCTTCCTCCATTCCCGTTTCCATTCTTAGGCCCAATGTTGTTATGTGAGCATCCTCCATTGTGAGTATGGCCTCCATGGTTATGGGTATAACCTCCGGAGTTAGGGTTAAAGCGAAGCTTGTGCTGAGCTCTAGAATTGTACTTCCCCTATCCATACTTCCGTTTGCGGCTCTCTATCTGTTGTTGTTTGCTTTCAATCATAAGGGCCCTATCTACCAACTCCTGGTAGTTAGTAAATGTTGCCACCATCAACTGCATATCATCTCATCATTCAGCCCTTCCATAAACTTCTCCTGCTCCGCGACATCTGTGGCCACATCATCTGGGGCATAGTGAGCTAACTTGCTAAACTGATCCACGTATAGCCCCACAGTACGATTTCCCTGGCGTAAGTTGCAAAACTCACGCTTCTTCATATTTGTTGCTCTCGTAGAGACATGGGCTATGCGGAGAGCTCGCTGAAACTGATCCCATGTGACATTGGCTATGGGAAAAGTGGATGTGTAATTCTCCCACCATGAGGCTGCTAGTCCATCCAATTGATGTGTGGCAAAGCGCACCTTCACAGCATCTGTGCACCCTGCGGTGGTTAGCTCCCTTCCAATCCTGCGGAGCCAGTCATCATCAACAATCGGCTCGGTGCTTCTGGAAAACACTGGCGGATTCAACGTCAGAAAACGGCCTAAGTTGTCAACTGGAGGTGGTGGCGGTGGGTTGTTATTGTTCTTGTTGTTTCCTTGGTTCTGGACTAGTAGCTGCATCAAGGCATTCTGCTGCTGGATCAACTGGGTGAGCTCCGGTGGAAAGACAAATCCGGTGTCACGTCTTGGAGGCATCTAATAGGTTTAGAGGGGAGATATTAGAATAGAATGGGGTCTAAGGAGAAATCACTAGCCATATGCACATGATACAAACACATTCATATCACATCACTCAATTCAAACAAGGGCATACAATCGATCTAGCTACCGTTACAAAATAGTCGGACTACTACTATATACATGGGGGAATGCTACTGATAATATGGTGGTCGACTAGAAATTTTGATCGGAAGAAGACTCCATGATATCTGCTCCAGCTTCGTCTTCGTAATCATCATCACTGTCAGGGTCGGAGTCGGTGTCGTCGATGATGATGTAGTCCTTGGGATGGTTGTCCTCTCCTAGCACAGGGTCTCCGATGAATACTCCTAGCTTCTTCTTCAGGTTTTCATTCTTCTCCAGTAGTACTACAATTTCCTCTTCATATCCATCATGTGTAGACTTGAGCTCCTCTTCTAGCTCCATGTTCCTAGTCATCACCTTCTTCAGGTCTATCATGCTGGCGCACATCTGGTTGTCCTGACAATGAATGTGTTTGTTTAACTCCTGGATGTAGGCTGCAATGGACTTGTCCCTCCTGGTGCAGATCATTGATACGTCTCCAATGAATCTATAATTTTTTATTGTTCCATGCTATTATATTATCTGTTTTGGATGTTAATGGGCTTATTTATACACTTTTATATTATTTTTGGGACTAACCTACTAACCCAAGGCCCAGTGCAAATTGTTGTTTTTTGCCTATTTCAGTGTTTCAAAGAAAAGGAATATAAAACGGAATAAAACCTTCGGGAGAGTTATTTTTGGAACAAACGTGATCCAGGGGACTTGGAGTGGACGTCAAGCAACCAACGAGGAGGCCACGAGGCAGGGGGCACGCCCTCCCCCCTCGTGGGCCCCTCGTGGCTCCACCGACCTACTTCTTCCTCCTATATATATATATTTATATATATATATATATATATATATATATATATATATATATATATATATATATATATATATTCATATACCCCGAAAACATCCAGGAGCACCATGAAACCATATCTCCACCGCCGCAACCTTCTGTACCCAAGAGAACCCATCTTGGGGCCTTTTCCGGAGCACCACCTGAGGGGGAATCGATCACAGAGGGCCTCTACATCAACCCCATGGCCCCTCCAATGATGTGTGAGTAGTTTACTTTAGACCTTCGTCCATAGTTATTAGCTAGATGGCTTCTTCTCTCTCTTTGGATGTCAATACAATGTTCTCCTCGATCTTCTTGGAGATCTATTTGATGTAACTCTTTTTGCAGTGTGTTTGTCGAGAAGTGCTTAGCTTTGGGTTCAATCTTGCAGTGTCCTTTCCCAGTGATAGCAGGGGCACCAGGGCACGTATTGTATTGTTGCCATCGAGGATAAAAAGATGGGGTTTATATCATATTGCTTGAGTTTATCCCTCTCTATCATTTCATCTTGACTAATGCATTACTCTGTTCCTATGAACTTATTACTCTAGATGCATGCTGGATAGCGGTCGATGTGTGGAGTACTGGTAGTAGATGCAGAATCGTTTCGGTCTACTTGTCGCGGACGTGATGCCTATATACATGATCATGCCTAGATATTCTCATAATTATGCACTTTTCTATCAATTACTCGACAGTAATTTGTTCACCCATCGTAATACTTATGCTATCTTGAGAGAAGCCACTAGTGAAACCAATGGCCCCCAGGTCTATCTTTTATCATATAAGTTTCCAATCTATTTTATTTTGCAATGTTTACTTTCAATCTATATCATAAAAATACCAAAAGTATTTATCTTATTATTATCTCTATCAGATCTCACTCTCGTAAGTGACCGTGAAGGGATTGACGACCCCTTTATCGCGTTGGTTGTGAGGTTTTTATTTGTTTGTGTAGGTACGAGGGACTTGCGTGTCGTCTCCTACTGGATTGATACCTTGGTTCTCGAAAACTGAGGGAAGTACTTACACTACTTTGCGCATCACCCTTTCCTCTTCAAGGGAAAACCAACGCAGTCCTCGAGAGGTAGCAAGAAGGATTTCTGGCACCGTTGCCGGGGAGATCTACCACAAGTCAAGCATACCAAGTACCCATCACAAACTCTTATCCCTCGCATTACTTTATTTGCCATTTGCCTCTCATTTTCCTCTCCCCACTTCACACTTGCTGTTTTATTCGCCCTCTTTTTCCGTTCCCCTTCTCTTTCCTAGTTCGTCTCTTTTCGCTTGCTCCTTGTGTCGTTGTGTGTCGTTATGGCTAGTCCTTCTATCATTGTTAGTACTCCGTGATCATGAATTTCTTAATTTTAAACAAAGGGAGGGAGAAAATGTAAAAGATGCTTGGCATAGAATTTTCAATGCTCAGAATAGATCTACTAGGAAGTAATCGACTTTCGTTCTTCTTCGCAATTTTTATGTAGGCATCACTCCTTGGAATAGATATATTCTTGTTACCATTACCGGGGGGAATTTCTTGGTTAGCCAAACTTTTGATTCTTATAATGCTATGATAGATTTGTTTGGCCCACCACCTCTTTTGGTTAATGGAACTGTTTTAACTTTGGAACATGTGATGCAAAGGCTTGAAATTATTGAAAATAAAGTTGCCTCTGTAGAGTTGATTGAAAATTTGGATAAAAAGATCCACAACCAAATCACTCAATTTGGATCTAAGGTAGGGGTTAGTCTGAATTTTTTTAAAGAAAAAGAACCTGTAGTTTACGAAAGAATAGATCAAGATTCCACAAGAATTGGTAAACTTGAGGATATCATTACTAATTTAGGGTCGTCCTTTTCGTCCATTAGAAATTCCCCAAATCCTCCTACCACCAAGATTGCTAAATTAATGTATGTTCCTAAAAATAAGGGTGAAACTTGTAGTAAGAAAAATGCGGATCTCAAATCAATAAGTGTTCACCCCAACTTCTTCAATATCATTAGGGAACCTTTTGCTACAAATGAATTTCTTGATTTCTTGACCAGGAGTTTGATCATTAATAAAAATAGTGAAAATACAAAGGGTTATAAGTGTTCCATTGAAGAATTGCATACCAAAGATGATAATACCTAGATCTATTCTCGCTTTTATGCCTAGCTAGGGGCGTTAAACGATAGCACTTGCTGGGAGGCAACCCAATTTTATTTTTGTTCCTTGCTTTTTGGTTTTGTTTAGTAATAAATAATTCATCTAGCCTCTATTTAGATGTGGTTTTATGCTTTTAATTAGTGTTTGTGCCAAGTAGAACCTTTGGGAAGACTTGGGGAAAGTCTTTGTGATCTTGCTATAAAAAACAAAAACTTTAGCGCTCACGAGACACTACAAAAAAAATACACTTCCGTGATGATACGTGTTTGTCACAGTAGGTCGCGTTTTTTGTCATGCATGTACATCCATGATGATTTTATGACAGAATCAAGATAGTCATACCTGTGCTGTCGTAGAAGTGTTCCATGACATTACCAAAATTATCATCACGGAAGTGTCCACTTCCATGACGATAAATCGCGCGTCACAGAAGTGCTTTCGTCAAGGGTGACCGACACGTGGCATCCATCATACCGGAACACCGTTAAGCTATCGGGTCGGGTTTTGGATCCGATAATCCGTTAACAGCCCCGACCAATGGGGATTTTCCACATGTAAAATAGTCATTGGCTGGAGGAAACACGTGTCGGCTCACCGTTGGGACAGATGTCATCTGCTCATTGGACCGAAGGCGCCTATGATACGGTGACATGTGGCATAGCCCAACAGAGGCCCATTCCTGTGAAAAGGCTGGCCCGTTTGACTTGGTCAAAAGGTGGCGGGACGGGCCACGGAAAGCCTGTTAATGGCCTATTCGCATGTAGCCCATTTACAACCCGCTAACCCAGGGCCCGTTACGCCCTATCCGAATTAGGCCCAGTAGTGTCATCTGGGCCGTCCAATATGATTCAATCCATTTTAACTTCTGGCCCATGTGTGGCCCATGGCTTTTTTCAGCCCATAGGAGGACCTTTGTAACTCTTGGCCCATTAACGGCCCGTGGTGAAACTGGCCCGTAATGAACAGTGTATCACTTTATACCCATTAACGACCCATTATTCCATTGGGCCATTTCCAGCCCAAGTTATCTTTCGGCCTTCTCAGGGCCCATTGATTCTTGGGCTCATTCGCAGCATTCGCTTACATACAGCCCGTTACTGTCATTTTCTGCTTGTGGGCCAAATTCAGCCCATCGTTACAGTCGGCTCGTTTGCGGACCGTTAATACGTTGGGCCATTTTCATGTCAAAAAAACCCGTTGAGCTATTTTCATAGACTTATCAAATACGGCCTATTAACGGCCTGTTATGGTCCACGAATAGTACGGCCCATGATTGGCGAAATGATGATACGCCCCATAGAAGACCCATGGATCCTACGGCCCGTATGAGGCCCATGGATAGTACGACCCGTAGAAGGCCCATGGATCGTACGACCCATAGAAGGCCCATGGACCCTAAGGCCCGTATAGAAGGCCGATGGATCCTACGGCCGAACGAAGGCCCATGGATCATACGGCCTGCAGGAGGCCCATGGTTATAACAGTCCGTGTGTTGCCATGATTATTTTGGCCTAGTTACCAAAAATAGGCTATTGTGGCCACTAGAAAAAACAGAAAAAGAACTGCAGTGACTACAAGCAAACAACTAAACAAGACAATAAGGAAATAAATAAACAAGCAATTAACGCTAGCCTATTACCGCTATTACACATATTACATCCACTGGGCATCAAAGTTCGCCACCAGTGCAAATATAGGGAACAAAGCAGCACATTACATACACTGGCCGTCAAAATTGGCCACCAGTGCAAATAAACGTGGGAGCAAAACAAGAGCATAACTGAAACAACTTCAGAAGAGCTCAAGAAACGTTATCCTCGGTATCCACCATGCTGGCAATAAGCTTAGCAAGTTGATTAGCTTTGTCTTGTTTGGCGCTTAAATCCTCCAACGCTTGCTGTTGCACCAGAAAGTATGCATCTGAATGCTCCAGGGACTTCCGCAGTCCTTCTGCTTCTTGTTGTAGCATAGCTGATCGATGTCTTTCAGCTATTAGTTGAGACTCAAGAAACCGAACTGATTCAGACAGTAAGTTTGAATAGCTTGTGCAAGCGGTAGTGGCCAGTAACTTGAACACTAAACCAAGACAGGACTTTGGGGTTGTCTCGCTGTCTTCAAGATAGTCTTCCTTAGCTGTTTTATCAGCTTTGTTGGAGACCAACAAGGATGTGTCACTATCCTGAACCTTATCTGCATTACTTCCTTTACCATTGCTTAATAAGGCACTCTTCCCTAATATTCCGTAAGCATTCTAAAAGAAGAAACAAGCAGACACATAACAAGTTTAGCATGTACTAGTATATGAAACTCATTTCGGGAACCAGTTCATTAGTAAGGTGGACATGATTTAACAACCAAGTCTTCTATTGCCAAGTACCAGTACATAATAAAAGCATCAAACAAACATATATCTATGTCCTATGGTCACTGCATTGTCTTGCCAAATCAAAATAGAGACACGGTTCAAATCATATTAGTTCAAGACAAAGCAGCAGTGAAAGAATACAAAGCGTGGGATACTACACGGCACAACAAGATTTCAGATGGGTACCACGGATCTACATATACAATAACACTATTGGCTCTGTTGTGATGCTAGTAATGTGCATGATATGAAAGTCAACTGTATACACAATTGAAATTGAAATCAACAGAGCTATTGATAAGAGCAAACCTGTTAAAGAAACATGCGTCAACATACCTGCTGTGCCATTGGAGTTTCGATTGGATCCTTCAATTTAAAAATAAGTTTGTATGAGTAAATACAGTGATACAAGAGCAAAGCAATCATAGTTAAAAAAGGCGCGCCTAAGCGAGCGCTTAAGCGCGCCTAGGCTCTAGGCGTTGGCAAAACGCATTGCGCATAACTACGCATAATCTGTGCATAACTGCGCATAAGCATGCGCTTTGGTCAGTAAAGCGCAAGGCGGTGGCAAAACGCACAATTAACGCCTAGCGCTTTTTTGAACTATGATAGCAATGGAATCTTAAATTAGAACAGTTGTTCTTCAGGTTTAGGCACTTGTTCTACATGAACAGAGTATAGTAAGACGCAAGAATATAATACTTAAAATAGAAAATGAGCGCATAGACCTTACCACATTCTTGGTTCGGGACCAGTACAGAACAAGGCGTTCCCAGTCATCGTCCAGTAAATGTGTCTCGGGAGAACGTAAGGGAATTTGATGAGTTTCTTTGCCAGTGAAGTACGTTTTCTTCAGGTAATTCCGATACTGCCACCAAGCATTCTTGAAGATAGCATAGGTATTAGCACAGGTTACCTCATCCTGAGTTTCCAAATCAGTCCTTCTCTATAGAGAAAAATGGGAAAATTTGCTGTATTATAACCATCATGGAGGTAGGATGTATGGGACGAATCAAAGTAATTGCCATGAATAACATTACTTACACATAATTCATGGACAAACACCTGCAACTGACATTTTCCTTCATCTTCAGTATAATATTTCCAAGATGGGAAGATACACACATACGATTTAAAAACATCAAATGTGATAGATGCTAAACTACGACTAGCTGGTTGTGCTTCCTCCACGGGAATAGCCGTACTAACTAGTGGAGTTGGGGTTCGCCGCGATAGTACTGGCCCTTTGGGCACTGGAGCTGCCTTACTAACTGCTCTTGTTTGGGAGCTCTATGGTGGAGATGGTGATGTGTCAACAGGAACTGGGTTACTATCGGCTGGGGTTGGGGTTAGATTGGGTGAAGTTGGTTCTCTGTCCATCGCAGTAGGGGTACAATTTGCGAGATTTTGGGTTATGTGTGGTAGGGCTGGTTCTTGTGCATGTCCAACCGGGGTGCTATCTCCACCAAGAGGTAGCACTGTTTTATTTGAAGACCGTGTTTTTAGTCTGCTAGATACTGGCATCACCCGCTCTAATTCAAATGACTGATAAACAGGAAACATAGTTGAATGTATAGACATTGTACGAGAGATAGATGCAATAGATAGTGTGGAAAAAAGAGGGCATGAAATAGTTGACATGTATATTGTTTAACTAAAACGGATAGCATGACATAATTTCACATATATGATGTCTATCAAAACTAGATAGCATAGCATAACATAATTCAAAGATATGATGAATAACTAAACAAGATCGCATGACATAATTCACCTACATGTTATCTAAGTAACCAGGATCACATCATTTAATTCACATATGTGATTTATATGCTAAACAGAGGGCATTCGATATGATGTCTGAACTAAGAACATGGTGTTGAATATTGTGTATATGATGTCTAAACTATGCAATGCAAGACACTGTATGCATGATATGACCAGTATTATCGTGCCAACTTAGAGCATACAGCTCAGTGGGGGAATAGGATGGGTCATCTGTCTCTGAATCCATGTCTGAGGAGCTATCGGGACCCAACAAGAGATCTGCTTCGACAGGTAGCACTGTCTGCTCTGAAGGCCGTGTTTTCACTCCAGATTTTTCCATCTCCCACCCAAATGGCTGATTCACAGGAAGACTAGTTTAATGTACAAACATTATCGACAAATGGAAATGTAATGAAGAAAAGGATGGGCAAGATATCATTCAAATATATGATGCCTGGTTAAACAGGATGGCATTGCACATTTCACATATATTATGGCTGGCTAAAAGACATGATACTGCATAATTCCCATATATGATATAGAAACTAAACAAGTGGCATTACAGAACATGTCTAAACTAAGCAGATGACATATATGATGTCAAAAGTAGGCACTGCAAGGCAACATATGCATGATATGACTAACATCATCATGCCAAGGTAGAGCAAACACCTTGGGGGTAAATAGGAGTGGTCAGCGGCGTCTGAATCCGCCTCAGAACAGATATCTTCCTCTGGATTACAATCTGGAGAGGGGTGGGGAGGGTTTGCCATTGAACCCACCATGGAGCGATGTCTGCATGGCATTGTATTGCCATGCAAAACTTTTCTCTTTTTCTCTACATGTTCAGCATGACTGTGTACAATATCTGACATGCATACGAAAAAATATGGTGACATTATGTAAGGAGAGCATGCAGAAATTTAGAGTGATGGTAACAACCAATGGATCGACGTTTTTCCGTTGAACCAAAATAGCCCTAATGGATCAACGTGAATGTATAGTAATAAGTGATGCAACAAGTGTACAACCTCTTTGCCGTAGCCATGTCGACCGCAGCATCATTGGGTTGGTCGCTGCAGCAGTTGAGGCAGAGGTGGCTGTCGGAGGTGTGGAGGAAGATCCGAGGAATCTATAGACGGCGTCCAGGGCACTACTCTGTTGTGATGGATCCTTCTGTCGTTGGAGCAGCTCCGGTGAGCCATAAGACGTCAAGGCTGAAGCAGCACAAGATAGACATCGTCAATCTCAAGTGGGATTCTAATAGCATCTCCAATAGATGATGTAAAATGGATGTAAAATGGATGTAAAATTAACATCACCAAAAACCACCTAACTACAACGGATGAGGTAGAAAACTGTTGACTCTGAACTTAACTGTCGAAACTAAAATTTACTATGGAATCTGAATACTACTGACGAAACTGAACACAATGGTAGCAGAGGCACTTGACATGTAGTTTAGGGAGGGCCTCCAGTTCATATTCAACCTGCACCCCCATGAGCCGCCAGCCACCACCCGGCCGAACCGCCGGTCCCAGCGCCGCCTCGCCGCCCCGAAACAACTCGCCACCGCCGCCTCGGCCCGCCCTCTAGGCCCCCCGGCCCCACCCTGAACCCTAAGATAGATAGTGGGGTAC
>NC_041390.1:320722229-320724374 GCF_002162155.2 Triticum dicoccoides
TGATTCAGTTGACTGAAGTGTGGCTTAATCGGAGTAGAGCAGCAGCACGAGCGAGAGGGAGAGCAGCAGCAGCAGCTGGGCGAGCGAGCGAGAGCCGGAGTAGCAGCAGCAGATCCGGCTGGTATGGACACCATCGCCGAAGGGGCCTCGCACTGGGGGAGAGCCACCATGGAGATGGCACCCGCGGCGCCGGCTTCAAGGTAGCCACTCCATGGGGGTACGGGATGGAGCACCATCGACACCGGGAGGTCGAGTTATGGAGAATGTGTGATGCGATGAGTGTACAACCTCTTTGGTGGCGCCGAGTAGGCCTCGGCTTCGTCCGAGGAGTCGGTGAGGATGCTGCGGTTCCGGTGGAGCAGGTTAAGGCGGCACTGTGGGGTTGGAGCAGCCGTGATAGACGAGGGGATCGTCGGAGCAGCTCCTTGGAGGTGGAGGACGGGACGGCTGAACTGGCGGGACGACGAGATGGATGACGGATCCTCATCTGGGGAGCTGGACGAGGGACGTCGAGCTGTTGCGGTGGACGACGTCGTCTGGGAAGAGGCTCCGGCTGGGCAGCGGTGACATGGCGGACGGAGGAGGGTGGGGTTTTGTGGCTGGAACGGAGAGGTTATGGCGGCTTGGGATTTCGAATGGCGAAAAGGGGGCGACGGGAGGGGGTGAAGCATGACTTAGGGACGCGCTTGTCCAAAATGCAGGGTGTGTTACAAAAGTACCCCCCACCAATTTGAACTAGCGGCCCTTTCGGCTCAGGGTTAGAAGGGGGATTTCGCGTGTCAGGATTTGGCAGCTGGAGGGAGTTTTCGCGTGCGTTGTAATTTCGGGATAGCAAGGCGCGGGTTGTGAATGTGCCAGTTTTGGGAGCATGATATCTGAATTTTGGGATATAAAAAGACGCGGGTTGAATTTTAGGGACAATCCTAACATGTAGAAATATTGTACTTGTACATACCAAATCAATTCGCACTTCCCTCAACCAAAAAGAAAATGAAAAAATAAAACTATTCACACCACACAAAGAGAGTCTTGCCCCGTTTTACTATACAAATGCTATTCAAAGTTACTCCCTCCTTCCATCTATATAGGGCCTAATGCGTTTTTCTATGCTAACTTTGACCAAATATTAGAGCAATGATATATGACATGCAACTTACACAAAGCACACCGTTAAATTCGTCTATGAAAGGTTCTTTCAATGATATAATTTTCACATTGTGCATGTCATGTACTATTAATCTTGTCAATAGTCAAAGGCGGTCTTAAAAATCTCATTACGCCCTATATAGATGGAAGGAGGGAGTATGTATCCATGTTATGTCCGATTAAATTTTTTCGCTTGTTGTATAATGCATGTAACCTACTCATACCAACATTTTAGTGCATTCCAAATGTCTATACTACCGCTGTAATTCGAACTAAATTTGAATTCGTTTCTCTATTTCAATAAGAATCTACAATCATGATTGTTGCCAACTTCAACCATCATAGTTTCCTTGCTATCCGCCAGATATAAATCGGATGACCTATAATGCAGGATGGCAGGCACACCATCATCAACAACTCCGTTTTTTATAAGAGTGGTGATAAAATATATTAAATGTAGTATAACATGTTCATAACCACACCATGTGTATCACCGTTATATATATTCACACATGCGTCGGTTTGAAACACTATGATAAATTCTTCAAATATCTGAATTCTCTTTTTATAATGAAGTATATATGATCTCTATTTGTCTTTTACACCCACACAACCCTCCTATCTTTGTAGCCAGCGCTAAATTTCTCTTGTGCATGCACACGCCCGCATCCATCTCACCCTCCCTCAGCATTCTCTAGCTCCATCGCGCAAATTCGTCTTTTCACTTTAGGTCGTTCACCCACGGTTTGTGTAGGCCCCCCAGCTCCTTCTTTACGTCACACATCGATCGATATGCCTCACTAGCCTGGTGTGCCTAGCACAAACACAAGCTTCCCCTCTTCTCTTGTCACCGTCCATGCCTCACTCCCACCACTCTTTTCATCGTTCTCGTACTCGCACACTCCTCCCCCCTTGATATAGTATGCCTCTCGTACCACCTCCTACATGCATCCCTCCCTCTCTATCCTTCTCCTCGTGCCTCATTTGCTTCTAACACAC
>NC_041390.1:320724628-320727522 GCF_002162155.2 Triticum dicoccoides
GACGTACCTCACAAGTTATGTCTCTCCTTTCTCTAACAAAGGGAGATTGATCTTCCTATGTAGTTACGTCTACTTACCACAGCCACATCGTCCCCCCTCATCATTCGTGCATGCCTCCTGACCTGTCTCTCACACACATGTGCACAAACAACAAGCAACCATCTCCTCTCTTATTGATATTGTGGGCGTGCCCTCCGTTTGTCTAGCAAGCCTATCCCACCATTTGTTAGAAGCAACTCCACTACCACCCCCTCCAACACTCTAGCTCTGTCTCTCTCCCAACCTTATTTCTCTCCTGCACATATGCATGTATGCTGATCCATCTCCCTTAATACATGAGGCAGATCGATCTCCTTAATACATGTGACGCCCCCGATTTGACCGTACATTAATCATACACGCAAACGTGTACAGTCAAGATCAGGGACTCATGGGAAGATATCACAACACAACTCTACAAATAAAATAAGTCATACAAGCATCATATTACAAGCCAGGGGCCTCGAGGGCTCGAATACAAGAGCTCAATCATAGACGAGTCAGCGGACGCAACAAAATCTGAGTACAGACATAGGTTAAACAACTTTGCCTTAAGAAGGCTAGCACAAACTGGGATACATATCGAAAGAGGCGCAGGCCTCCTTCCTGGGATCCTCCTAAACTACTTCTGGTTGTTGTCAGCGGGCTGCACGTAGTAGTAGGCACCTCCCGAGTAGTAGTAGTCATCATCAACGGTGGCGTTTGGCTCCTGGACTCCAACGTCTGGTCCTAGCAATCGGATATAGGAAAGGGGAAAGGGGAAGAAAAGCAACCGTGAGTACTCATCCAAAGTACTCGCAAGCAAGGAGCTACACTACATATGTATGCATTGGTATCAAATGGATTTAAGGGTATCATATGTGGACTGAACTGCAGAATGCTGTAATAAGAGGGGGATAGCTAGTCCTATCGAAGACTACGCTTCTGGTAACCTCCATCTTGCAGTAGGAGAAAAGAGTAGATGATAAGTTCACCAAGTAGCATCGTGTAGTATAACCCTAACCGATGATCCTCCCCTCGTCGCCCTGTGGAAAGAGCGACCACCGGTTGTATCTGACACTTGGAAGGGTGTGTTTTATTAAGTATCCGGTTCTAGTTGTCATAAGGTCAAGGTATAACTCCAAGTCGTCCTGTTACCAAAGATGACGGCTATTCCAATACATTAACTTCCCTGTAGGGGTGCACCACATAACCCAACACGCTCGATCCCATTTGGCCGAACACACTTTCCTGGGTCATGCCCGGCCTCAGAAGATCAACACGTCACAGCCCTACCTAGGCACAACAGAAAGGTCAGCATGCCGGTCTAAGTCCTATGGCGCAGGGATCTGGGCTCATCGCCCATTGCACACCTGCACGTTGCGAGGGCGGGCGGAAGCAGTACTAGCCCCCTTAATACAAGAGCAGGCTTACGTTCCAACCGGTGCGCGCCGCTTAGTCGCTGACGTCACGAAGGCTTCGGTTGATACCACGACGTCGAGTGCCCATAACTGTCCCCGCGTAGATGGTTAGTGCGTATAGGCCAGTGGCCAGACTCAGATCAAAATACCCAGATCTCGTTAAACGTGTTAAGTATCCGCAAACACCGACCAGGGCCAGGCCCACCTCTCTCCTAGGTGGTCTCAACCTGCCCTGTTGCTCCGCCACAAAGTAACAGTCGGGGGCCGCCGGGAACCCAGGCCCACCTCTACCGGGATGGAGCCACCTGCCTCTTCAGCCCCCAACTCTGAACAATACCACAACTAATGTAACAGTGTAAAGTATATAGTATATGCCCGTGATCACCTCCCGAAGTGATCACGTCCCAGTAGTATAGCATGGCAGACGAACAAGAGTGTAGGGCCACTGATGGAACACTAGCATCCTATACTAAGCAGTAGGGTAGCAGGTAAAGGTAGCAATAGTAGTAGTAAGGACAGGCTATGCAGCAGTATAGGATTAACTGAAAGCAGTAACATGCTACACTACTCTAATGCAAGCAGTATAGAGAAGAATAGGCAATATCTGGTGATCAAGGGGGGGGCTTGCCTGGTTGCTCTGGCAAGAGAGAGGGGTCGTCAACACCGTAGTCGAACTGGGGTTGCCGGCAGTCTCGGGGTCTACCGGAAAGAAGTAATGGAGGGGGAACACAATAAATAACAAAGAAATCAATGTAACAAAAAGCAAGATGCGGCATTACGTTGTTCTAGGGGTGACCTGACGCGGTACGAGGTGATACCGGTGAAGGGGGGAAACATCCGGGAAAATATCCCCGGTGTTTCGCATTTTCGGGCAAAGGAGCCGGAGGGGGAAAGTTGTGAGTTCGATAGGTCAGGGATGTGTGGCGGACGAACGGGCTGTGTATCCGGGTTCGTCTCGTTGTTCTGAGCGACTTTCATGTAGAAAGTATTTTCATCTGAGCTACGGTTTATTTTCTATTAATTTTAAAAGATTTAAATCATTCTCAGGATTTATTTAATTATTTTAATGCAACATTATCCAGAACAGTGTTTGCCGACGTCAGCATGATGTCAGCAGTCAACAGAGGTTGACTGGGTCAAACTGATGTGTGGGCCCAGTGGGACCTACCTGTCATACACTGTTAAGTTAATTAAGGTTAGGTTAAACTAATTATTGCTTAGTTAGACTAACAGGTTAATTAGATTAATTAAGTAGGATTAATTAACTTAATTAATTCCTTAATAATTAATTAATTAATTTTAATTAATTAATTATTTATTTATCTTTTTTTAAATCTTTTAAAAAACATTCTCTGGGCAGGGCCCATGTGTCATAGGCCCAGGGGGGCGAAGCGGGTTACGGGCGTTAGCGGGCGCCGGGTCTCGGTCGTCGCCCGAGTGGGGGGGCGAGGCGAG
>NC_041390.1:320728096-320730453 GCF_002162155.2 Triticum dicoccoides
CCGACCGCGACGTGAGCGCACGGGGCGCGCGCAGCACGGGTCCGGCGCGGTAGGCAGGGACGGGCGCGCGCGGGGTGTGGCCAGGCTCGGGCAAGCAGAGGAAGGGCATGCACGGAAGGAGGCTGGCATGAGCCGGTGCGGCTGTGCGAGGTGAGGTCGTCGGCAGTAGCAGCGGTGAGTTGGGCGGGCAGTAGCATGCAGCAGGAGCAAGAACGGCAGCTAACGGCTGAGCGAGCAGAAGGAAAACGCGAGGGAGGGAGTTCGGGGTCCTCACCCCATGTTGCAGGGGTTCAACGGCGAGGCTCGGTGGAGCCGTCGAGGGGGAGGCGGGGAAGCAGCGACAAGGCCGGGCAACGGCATGGCGGCGACGCAGGTACTCCCCGGCTTCGATCCAGTGGTGTGGGAGTCGAAGGCGAGGCGAGCGGAGGTCCAGGGCATGGTGGTGCGGCGAGTCGTGGCCAGTGGCGATGGGCGTCGAGGGCGACAGGGTGTAGCGGCGGCGTCGGTGGTTCGTCCCCATCTCGATCCAGATCGGGATCGAGAAGGGGGGACGAGGGAGTGAGAGGGGAGATGAGTGGGGGAAGTGGGGGTCGTGGGATGGGGTTAGGGTTAGCGGGGCATGGCCTATAGGCCAGGCAGGCGTGCGGGGAGGCCAGCTGGGCCACTTGGCCCAGGGGGGGCTTTCCCTTTGTTTTTTTGTTAGTTTAGTTTCTCTTTTGTATTTTCTTTTCTTTTATTTATTTACTTTTCTATTTTAAATCATTTTAAATTATTTAGGCCTTTTATAAAAATGTGTTTACTACACCATATTTATCTATGTAATATTTAGTACAACCCGAACATTTTTATTTTAATGTTTGAAAACTTTTATTATTTACCAAACTTTGAATTTGAATTTTGGACCAGTTTTGATCTAACAATAGATTAGCAGCAGTAACTGTGGTGACGTGGCACCATTAGCATGGGATCACTATAGCTTAATTATCCGGGCGTCACAACTCTCCTCCACTACAAGAAATCTCGTCCCGAGATTTAGGAGCGGGAGTAAGGGGGTTGTTACGAAATTCTAACGGGTCTTCTCGGTGTTCATTGCTCTTCTCGAAGAAGTTAATCCCTTTAGATTGACGTCTTCATTGTTGGAAATATGCCCTAGAGGCAATAATAAAATTATTATTATTATATTTCCTTGTTCATGATAATTGTCTTTTATTCATGCTATAACTGTATTATCCGGAAATTGTAATACACGTGTGAATACATAGACCACAATATGTCCCTAGTGAGCCTCTAGTTGACTAGCTCGTTATGATCAACGGATAGTCATGGTTTCCTGGCTATGGACATTGGATGTCGTTGATAACGGGATCACATCATTAGGAGAATGATGTGATGGACAAGACCCAATCCTAAGCATAGCACAAAGATCGTGTAGTTCGTTTGCTAGAGCTTTGCCAATGTCAAGTATCTCTTCCTTTGACCATGAGATCGTGTAACTCCTGGATACCATAGGAGTGCTTTGGGTGTATCAAACTTCACAACGTAACTGGGTGACTATAAAGGTGCACTACAGGTATCTCCGAAAGTATCTATTGTTTTATGCGGATCGAGACTGGGATTTGTCACTCCGTGTAAACGGAGAGGTATCTCTGGGCCCACTCAGTAGGACATCATCATATGCGCAATGTGACCAAGGAGTTGATCACGGGATGATGTGTTACGGAACGAGTAAAGTGACTTGCCAGTAACGAGATTGAACAAGGTATTGGATACCGACGATCGAATCTCGGGCAAGTAACATACCGATAGACAAAGGGAATTGAATACGGGATTGATTAAGTCCTTGACATCGTGGTTCATCCGATGAGATCATCGTGGAACATGTGGGAGCCAACATGGGTATCCAGATCCCGCTGTTGGTTATTGACCGGAGAACGTCTCGGTCATGTCTGCATGTCTCCCGAACTCGTAGGGTCTATACACTTAAGGTTCGATGACGCTAGGGTTATAAAGGAAACTTGTATGTGGTTACCGAATGTTGTTCGGAGTCCTGGATGAGATCCCGGACGTCACGAGGAGTTCCGGAATGGTCCGGAGGTAAATATTTATATATAGGAAGTCCTGTTTCGGCCATCGGGACAAGTTTCGGGGTCATCGGTATTGTACCGGGACCACCGGAAGGGTCCCGGGGGCCCACCGGGTGGGGCCACCTGCCCCGAGGGGCCACATGGGCTGTAGGGGGTGCGCCTTGGCCTACATGGGCCAAGGGCACCAGCCCCAAGAGGCCCATGCGCCTGGGGAAACCCTAAAGGAAGAGTCCCAGCAGGGGAAGGCACCTCCTAGGTGCCTTGGGGGGGGGG
>NC_041390.1:320731285-320756804 GCF_002162155.2 Triticum dicoccoides
AAAGTAGTTGTGGGCGTTGATGTTGTTCAATATGCTTACCATTACTAGTCCAATCTTGTTTCGACGGTATTGTGGGATGAAGCGGCCCGGACCGACCTTACACGTACTCTTACGTGAGACAGGTTCCACCGATTGACATGCACTTGGTGCATAAGGTGGCTAGCGGGTGCCAGTCTCTCCCACTTTAGTCGGAACGGATTCGATGAAAAGGGTCCTTATGAAGGGTAAATAGCAATTGGCATATCACGTTGTGGTTTTGCGTAGGTAAGAAACGTTCTTGCTAGAAACCCATAGCAGCCACGTAAAACATGCAAACAACAATTAGAGGACGTCTAACTTGTTTTTGCAGGGTATACTTTGTGATGTGATATGGCCAAAAGGATGTGATGAATGATATGTGATGTATGAGATTGATCATGTTCTTGTAATAGGATTCACGACTTGCTTGTCGATGAGTATGACAACCGGCAGGAGGCATAGGAGTTGTCTTTATTTATTGTATGACATGCGTGTCATTGAAGAACGCCATGTAAACTACTTTACTTTATTGCTAAACGCGTTAGTCATAGAAGTAGAAGTAGTCGTTGGCGTGACAACTTCATGAAGACACGATGATGGAGATCATGGTGTCGTGCCGGTGACGATGATGATCATGGAGCCCCGAAGATGAAGATCAAAAGGAGCAAAATGATATTGCCATATCATGTCACTATTTGATTGCATGTGATGTTTATCATGTTTATGCATCTTGTTTGCTTAGGACGACGGTAGTAAATAAGATGATCCCTTACAAAATTTCAAGAAGTGTTCTCCCCTAACTGTGCACCGTTGCTACAGTTCGTCGCTTCTAAGCACCACGTGATGATCGGGTGTGATGGATTCTTACGTTCACATACAACGGGTGTAAGACAGTTTTACACAGCGAAAACACTTAGGGTTAACTTGACGAGCCTAGCATGTGCAGACATGGCCTCGGAACACGGAGACCGAAAGGTCGAGCATGAGTCGTATGGTAGATACGATCAACATGAAGATGTTCACCGATGATGACTAGTCCGTCTCACGTGATGATCGGACACGGCCTAGTTGACTCGGATCATGTGATCACTTAGATGACAAGAGGGATGTCTATCTAAGTGGGAGTTCATAAGATGAACTTAATTATCCTGAACATAGTCAAAAGACCTTTTGCAAATTATGTCGTAAGCTCGCGCTTTAGTTCCACTGTTTAGATATGTTCCTAGAGAAAATATAGTTGAAAGTTGATAGTAGCGATTATGCGATCAGTAGAAAGCTTATGTCCTTAATGCACCGCTCAGTGTGTTGAACCCCAACGTCGTTTGTTGATGTTGCGAACATCGGACATACACGTTTTGATAACTACATGATAGTTCAATTAAATGGTTTAAGTAGAGGCACCAAAGACGTTTTCAAAACATCGCGGAACATATGAGATGTTTCGAGGGCTGAAATTGGGATTTCAGGCTCGTGCCCACGTCAAGAGGTATAAGACCGCCGACAATTTTCTTAGCCTACAAACTAAGGGAGAAAAGCTCAATCGTTGAGCTTGTGCTCAGATTGTCTGAGCACAACAATCACTTGAATCGAGTGGGAGTTGATCCTCCAGATGAGATAGTGATGTTTCCCCAAAGTCATTGCCACCAAGCTGCTAGAGCTTCGTGATTAACTATAACATATCAGGGATAGATATGATGATCCTTGAAATATTCATGATGTTTGACACCGCGAAAGTAGAAATCAAGAAGGAGCATCAATTGTTGATGGTTGGTGAAACCACTAGTTTCAAGAAGGGCAAGGGAACAAAGGGATACTTCATGAAACGGCAATTCAGCTGCTGCTCTAGTGAAGAAACCCAAGGTTGAACCCAAACCCGAGACTAAGTGCTTCTGTAATAAGGGGAACAACCACTAGAGCAGCATTACCCTAGATACTTGGTAGATGAGAAGGCTGGCAAGGTCGATAGAAGTATATTGGATATACATTATGTTAATGTGTACTTTACTAGTACTCCTAGTAGCACCAGGGTATTGGATACCGGTTCGGTTGCTAAGTGTTAGTAACTCGAAATAAAAGCTACGGAATAAATGGAGACTAGCTAAAGGTGAGCTGACGATATATGTTGGAAGTGTTTCCAAGGTTGATATGATCAAGCATCGCACGCTCCCTCTACCACCGAGATTGGTGTTTGCGTTGAGCATAGACATGATTGGATTATGTCTATCGCAATACGGTTATTCATTTAAGGAGAATAATGGTTACTCTATTTTTGAATAATACCTTCAATGGTCTTGCACCTAAAGGAATGGTTTATTGAATCTCGGTCGTAGTGATACACATTTTCATGCCAAAAGATATAAGATAGTAATGATAGTACCACTTACTTGTGGCACTGCCATGTAAGTCATAATGGTATAAAACGCATGAAGAAGATCCATGTTGATGGATCTTTGGACTCACTCGTTTTAGAAAAGTTTGAGACATGCGAACCATGTCTATTGGTGTATACGCATGAAGAAACTCCATACAGATGGATCGTTTGGACTCACTTGATTATGAATCACTTGAGATATGCAAATCATACCACATGGGCAAGATGACTGAAAAGCCTCGTTTTCAGTAAGATGGAACAAGATAGCAACTTATTGGAAGTAACACATTTTGATGTGTGCAGTCCAATGAGTGTTGAGGCATGAAGTGAATATCGTTATGTTCTTACTTCACAGATGATTCGAGTAGATGTTGAGAATATTTACTTGATGAAACACAAGTCTGAATTATTGAATGGTTCAAGTAATTTTAGAGTGAAGTAGAAGATCATTGTGACAAGAGGATAAAATGTCTATGATATGATCATAGAGATGAATATCTGAGTTACGAGTTTTGGCACACAATTAAGACATTGTGGAAATTGTTTCACAATTAATACCGCCTGGAACACCATAATGTGATGGTGTGTCCGAACATCATAGTTGCACCCTATTGGATATGGTGCGTACCATGATGTCTCTTATCGAATTACCACTATCGTTCATGGGTTAGGCATTAGAGACAACCACATTCACTTTAAATAGGGCACCACATAATTCCGTTGAGATGACACCGTATGAATTATGGTTTAGAGAAACCTAAGTTGTCGTTTCTTAAAGGTTTGGGGCTACGACGCTCATATGAAAAAAGGTTTTAGGTTGATAAGCTCGAACCCAAAGCGGATAAAATGCATCTTCATAGCAAACCCAAAATAGTTGGGTATACCTCCTAATTCAGATCCGAAAGCAATATGAATTGTTTCTAGAATCGGGTCCTTTCTCGAGGAAAGGTTTCTCTCGAAAGAATTGAGTGGGAGGATGGTGGAGACTTGATGAGGTTATTGAACCGTCTCTTCAACTAGTGTGTGACAGGGCACAGGGAGTTGTTCCTGTGGCACCTACACCAATTGAAGTGGAAGCTTATGATATTGATCATGAAACTTCGGATCAAGTCACTCCCAAACCTCGTAGAATGACAAGGATGCGTACTACTTCAGAGTGGTACGTAATCCTGTCTTGAAGGTCATGTTGCTACACAACAATGAACCTACGAGCTATGGAGAAGCGATGGTGGGCCCGGATTCCGATAAATGGCTTGAGGCCATAAAATCCGAGAGAGGATCCATGTATGAAAACAAAGTGTAGACTTTGGCAGAACGGCTCGATGGTCGTAAGGCTAATGAGTACAGATGGATTTCAAAAGGGAGACGGACAATGATGGTAAATGTCACCATTGAGAAAGCTCGACTTGTCGTTAAGATGTTTTCCGACAAGTTCAAGGAGTTGACTACGATGAGATTTTCTCACTCGTAGCGATGCTAAGAGTCTGTTGGAATTATATTAACGATTACTGCATTATTTATGAAATCTTGCAGATAGGATGTCAAAACATTGTTTCCTCGACGATTTTAATGAGGAAAGGTTGTATGTGATACAACCGGTAGGTTTTGTCAATCCCGAAAGATGCTAATAAGTATGCAAAGCTCCAGCGATCCTTCTAAGGACTGGAGTGAGCATCTCGGAGTTGGAATGTATGCTTTGATGATGATCAAAGATTTTGGGTTTGTACAAAGTTTATGAGAAACTTGTATTTCCAAAGAAGTGAGTGGGAGCACTATAGAATTTCTGATGAGTATATGTTGTTGACATATTGTTGATCAGAAATGATGTAGAATTTCTAGAAAGCATATAGGGTTATTTGAAAGGTGTTTTTCAATGGAAAGCCTGGATTAAGCTACTTGAACATTGAGCATCAAGATCTATAAGGATAGATCAAAATGCTTGATAATACTTTCAAATGAGCACATACCTTGACATGATCTTGAAGGTGTTCAAGATGGACCAGTCAAAGAAGGAGTTCTTGCCTGAGTTGTAAGGTACGAAGTTAAGACTTAAAGCTCGACCACGGCAGAAAAGAGAGAAAGGACGAAGGTCGTCCCCTATGCTTTAGACATAGGCTCTACAGTATGCTATGCTGTGTACTGCACCGAAAGTGTGCCTTGCCATGAGTCAGTCAAGGGGTACAAGAGTGATCCATGAATGGATCATAGGACAGCGGTCAAAGTTATCCTTAGTAACTAGTGGACTAAGGAATTTTCTCGATTATGGAGGTGGTAAAAGAGTTCGTCGTAAAGGTTACGACGATGCAAGCTTGACACCTATCCGGATAGCTCTGAGTAGAGAGACCGGATACATATAATGGAGCAATAATTTAGGATAGCTCCAAGTAGAACAGTTGTTTGGAATAGCTCCAAATAGAGCGTGGTAGCTGTATCTAGGAGATGACATAGAGATTTGTAAAACACACACGGATCTGAAAGGTTCAGACCCGTTGACTAACACCTCTCTCACAAGCAACATGATCAAACATAAAACTCATTGAGTGTTAATCACATAGTGATGTGAACTAGACTACTGACTCTAGTAAACTCTTGGGTATTAGTCACATGGTGATGTGACCTGTGAGTGTTAATCACATGGCGATGTGAACTAGATTATTGACTCTAGTGCAAGTGGGAGACTGTTGGAAATATGCCCTAGAGGCAATAATAAAAGTATTATTATTATATTTCCTTGTTCATGATAATTGTCTTTTATTCATGCTATAACTGTATTATCCGGAAATCGTAATACACGTGTGAATACATAGACCACAATATGTCCCTAGTGAGCCTCTAGTTGACTAGCTCGTTATGATCAACGGATAGTCATGGTTTCCTGGCTATGGACATTGGATGTCGTTGATAACGGGATCACATCATTAGGAGAATGATGTGATGGACAAGACCCAATCCTAAGCATAGCACAAAGATCGTGTAGTTCGTTTGCTAGAGCTTTGCCAATGTCAAGTATCTCTTCCTTTGACCATGAGATCGTGTAACTCCTGGATACCGTAGGAGTGCTTTGGGTGTATCAAACGTCACAATGTAACTGGGTGACTATAAAGGTGCACTACAGGTATCTCCGAAAGTATCTATTGTTTTATGCGGATCGAGACTGGGATTTGTCACTCCGTGTAAACGGAGAGGTATCTCTGGGCCCACTCAGTAGGACATCATCATATGCGCAATGTGACCAAGGAGTTGATCATGGGATGATGTGTTACGAAACGAGTAAAGTGACTTGCCAGTAACGAGATTGAACAAGGTATTGGATACCGACGATCGAATCTCGGGCAAGTAACATACCGATAGACAAAGGGAATTGAATACGGGATTGATTAAGTCCTTGACATCGTGGTTCATCCGATGAGATCATCGTGGAACATGTGGGAGCCAACATGGGTATCCAGATCCCGCTGTTGGTTATTGACCGGAGAACGTCTCGGTCATGTCTGCATGTCTCCCGAACCCGTAGGGTCTACACACTTAAGGTTCGATGACGCTAGGGTTATAAAGGAAACTTGTATGTGGTTACCGAATGTTGTTCGGAGTCCCGGATGAGATCCCGGACGTCACGAGGAGTTCCGGAATGGTCCGGAGGTAAAGATTTATATATAGGAAGTCCTGTTTCGGCCATCGGGACAAGTTTCGGGGTCATCGGTATTTTACCGGGACCACCGGAAGGGTCCCGGGGGCCCACCGGGTGGGGCCACCTGCCCCGGGGGGCCACATGGGCTGTAGGGGGTGCGCCTTGGCCTACATGGGCCAAGGGAACCAGCCCCAAGAGGCCCATGCGCCTGGGGAAACCCTAAAGGAAGAGTCCCAGCAGGGGAAGGCACCTCCTAGGTGCCTTGGGGGGGAGGACTCCTCCCCTGGCCACCGCCCCCCTTGGAGATTGGATCTCCTAGGGGCTGGCGCACCCCCCCCTTGGGATCCCTATATATAGTGGGGTAGGAGGGCCTCCCAAACACACCTTATGCCTTTGGTGCAGCCCCTCCCTCTCTCCCAAGTTCTTCTCCTCTCCCGTGATGCTTGGCGAAGCCCTGCGGGATTACCACGCCCCTCCACCACCACCACGCCGTTGTGCTGCTGTTGGATGGAGTCTTCCTCAACCTCTCCCTCTCTCCTTGCGGATCAAGGCGTGGGAGACGTCACCGGGCTGTACGTGTGTTGAACGCGGAGGTGCCGTCCGTTCGGCACTTGATCATCGGTGATCTGAATCACGACGAGTACGACTCCATCAACCCCGTTCACTTGAACGCTTCCGCTTAGCGATCTACAAGGGTATGTAGATGCACTCTCCTTCTACTCGTTGCTGGTCTCTCCATAGATAGATCTTGGTGTTACGTAGGAAAATTTTGAATTTCTGCTACGTTCCCCAACATTCATTTCTCTGCTTCAGGCCATCATGATGTAGCCGTCATCTTTTCTTCGGGAACTCCATCGTACTTACGAAAGAATAACGGGTGAGTATTCCGAGAGAACGAGCCTCCGCAAGGTTGACTATCTGGTCGATAACATCGGGGAAGGTGGCAGAAAGTAACTCTCGAGTTGAAACGTAAGAATATATCGAGAGCAAAATAGGGAGGTATCATGGGAAGTTTTGAGTGGGCAGGCAATCGTTTGATGTCTGCAACAGGGCGTGAAAGGGGTTGAGATCAATGGGAATAAGTAATGTGTCTGATACCAAAATTGACGATCTCTCGGGAGGTGGCTCGTGAATTTCTTACGAGGTCACGCGTGAGGAATAACCTTGGGAACAGGGGGTGTACAGGAGAGTCATGTTTCGGTCCTATGGAACTGTGGGTTATGGGCCCACCATGTGGGTTAAAAGTAGGCAGGGCGGGGACGTCATTGCGTGATCATGCAAGCAAGGCATGTTAGAGGATAGACTATCGATTATGTCAGCAACAACATCGGTACCAAGGGCGAGGGGCGAAGAGAACCATTTTCCTGCTCGTTGAACGAGGCGGACCAATAGGCAAAGTTCTCGTCCATCGGTGGTTACCGGAATGCTATCAACAAAAGCAACAGGGTCTTACTGACACGGTTGTACACCAAGGTGTTTACATAAGTAGAAGAACATTACTACTTAGGTGATATAGGTCACCAGAAAGGTTAAACAAAACAATGTAAACGAAAGGTGATCTTCATATTTAACAGAACAATGGAAAGGAAAATGTGTTTAAAACACAAATTTCAGGGGGTATATCCTTCCCAAGGATAAACAGAGCATGATAGCCATGACAGGATATAACGTAGAAAACCCTTTAGGAAAGGGGACAGAAATTTCATGACATTACCCATACAACGGTGTTTGGATAATTGATAAAGAAATATAGCATTGTGCTTCAAATGTTCTTATTGATGATTAGAGTACCACAGACATGCTTCGAGATAGCATTGACATGGTCAACAAGTAAGGTTCAGAATTTGGATGCACGAAGGATCCATTAGGAACAACTTGTAGAATAAGTTTTACAATATCCTCCTGGATGAATGGTTTCCTTACTAAAAAGGAAGCTATAGCAATAGGTCCTCCGGCCAGGTGTGCTAGGCATGACACCACCTTACCGGTTCGTATAAAGACCAATGTTATAACTCTTGGAAATATGTCCCAACCATCACATCTGACCGAGATTCAGATCTGATTGGTGTCAAACTACCTCAGACTCAGGATGCCTAAGAGGAAAAGGTGCAATACAAATTGACGAGATGACATTGTAAGATTCTCGGGAAATTTACTACGGAAGCGAGTTCCGAAACAAAAGCTCATCATTAAACCAATGAAGGGATAAGGAGATAGCTGATGAACTTAACGACAATTCATCGAGAATTCCAAAAGATGGGTTTCCATAATTAAGTGAACAAGGAGATAACATTAGTCGGATCAAATGGTATAATGATGTATGCTCGAGGAAAACATACACAATTATACATTGGTTAAAAGGTGCACCCGAAATATGGGCTGGGTTGCACGACCAACGTCGGAATGGTGATTCAATAATCAATAGTCTAATAATGAATGGCCAACCATTAACTTCAAAGCAATAGGGTTGCTAGAAGTTTTGGAATTACACATCACAGTTCATTTGACGGTATTCTGGTTAGGAACAACACGAGGACCAAGAAGGAATGGTGATGGTGATAAGTATTACTTGTATCAAGAATTCTCATGAGGTGGTGAAATTCTCACGACATTCTTGACATCAAACATGGTAATACTCCAAGGTAAAGAAGAATACTTACTGGATAGCACGGATCTCCAGGTATAACACAAAACACGAACAAGTTTGTGTTGGAGGGAAAGCAATAATGTTGTCGGTGATAACACAAATCATCGAGGGGAAAGGATGGTACTTCTCACCATGTATTCGACCGATATCTTGGACGAGCTCAAAACGTTGATGATGATCACGACACAATTGTCGAGAGATTACATGAAGGTGTAATCGATCGGCGATGACATCAAGTCAAAGGAATGATGAAGCGAAAGGTTATTGGAACCACGGGTACGTCACAAACTCGAAATCAAGCTTGCTGTTCAAGGCAAAATGATATGACGAGGAAAATCAATGTAAGCTTAGCTCATCGTCGAAAGTGGTGCTCCGGGAATAAGGACCAGGTAGCACAGTTAAAATCATCAAGACAATGATATAGCCAAACAGGCTAGGAATGGCGTGATCGGGTACAAACTCGTACTTAGAGAAGATTACTAAGAGTTATCGAACCATAGCGCGGACTCAATTCACTATTCGGTGTTCTCGGTTGACGACAACCTAGAACTCGTGGAGTGACTATGATAGGGAAGGTACTACTTCAACAGAAATTCATAAGACGTAGTACAATAGCATGATATCCTCGAGATAGTAGGGGGCAACACTCAAGGTAGTTCGGTATAGAGATTGGACAAGCATATTGATTTGCAGAACATAAGTGCTTTAACTTGTCCATGTAATGGGATCAAAGAAGAACAATCATGGTCGGAACCACAGTTGCAAAGGACCAACATAGATACAAGATGAACTTATAACAAGGGGACCATTATTAATACAAGAAGCTTTCATGATAGATTCCACATCGGGTCCATGGGCATCAACACAAAGTTCAAGGTCGACTCCCACTTCTCCAAAGCACAACCTTACATTCACTTCTCACTTTGATAATGGCACTAGTGTTGAAAGTTTTACCTGGTGAAATACCAGATGAGTATGGCCCGTGAAATCTTTCGGGCCTACACGGTTTAGAGAAGGCATATGTTCAACCCATAAGGGCTTCTTAGAAACATATACCACAAGTTTCAAGAGTAAATATCACAAGCTCGAAAGTAGAGCATGGTTAGCAAAAGAGAGGAGACAATTTACCAAAGGTATCATATACTCATGGAAAGGCTCACAAGGTTATTGAATAGGAAGGACACTGCCGGATAATAATCCAACAAGGGGTCCTATGGTCTACAATGGAGCTGATGCGAGTATCGGTACTCTATCAAAGGAAGATGGAATGAAAGGGCATCAGATTATATAAAAAACTGACTATTTCAAATCTCAAATGCAAAGGAATTATCATTTCCAAATCAAGGGATCAAAAGCCAATGCTCTCATTAAGAATGGATCGATCGAGTAGACTTAGGGGTACAATCGACGACAATTTGATTGGTCGATAACCAGCTCATGTTTAAAATGACGTGTGAGATGGAAGGATGAATTCTTGGATCTCATTGAGGATGGAGAGCATTCACAACATTTTGAATCAAAAGACTTAAAATGATAATGACAAGGGATGCCAATAAAATTATAGACTTATGGGATTGACCATTATGCAAGCAAGTAAGAACTTCAAGAGTAATAGGCTACTCAGGATTTTTGGAAGTTCAAATAGTATTTTGAAGACTTTTGTGAAATACATGAACCAAATGGGGATGAGCAAATATCCGGTGAGTGCTAGAAATTACCCATAGTGGTATTCATGTGGCAAAGAAATGCAAGGCAGTAGGCACAAAGTACTCTCGGAACAATAGAGAGAATTTTGGGGCATCTTGTAATAACAAGATCAGTGAGGAATGATTATATGAATGGCACGTGTACGTGGTTATCCATAGAGGTTTATCGATGGAAGGGAATTGCAAAAGCAATAGGCACAAGGTCTCGACAGAATATCGGAGAGTATCTTTGAAATCTTCTGGTGCAGCCGGCGATCATCTGGACTGAAGGGGCTCTTCGGGAGAAAGTATTTTCGAGAACCTAAGTTAGATTTTTAATAAATCCATTAAACCTGAATAGGAGAGTTCAGAGTCCCAGAGCTTAGATGAGGAATAAAAGATCCTAATAACACCCGATGGCGACGTGGGCCCAGGGGCCGCACAACCAAGTTAGTAAAACAATTTTCATCGACTAGACTCAACTTCGGCATAGGAGTTGGGAATGGGGATTCCTATAGGTAGTCGGCTCTGATACCAACTTGTGACGCCCCTGATTTGACCGTACATTAATCATACACGCAAACGTGTACGATCAAGATCAGGGACTCACGAGAAGATATCACAACACAACTCTACAAATAAAATAAGTCATACAAGCATCATATTACAAGCCAGGGGCGTCGAGGGCTCGAATACAAGAGCTCGATCATAGACGAGTTAACGGAACCAACAAAATCTGAGTACAGACATCAGTTAAACAAGTTTGGCTTAAGAAGGCTAGCACAAACTCGGATACAGATCGAAAGAGGCATAGGCCTCTTGCCTGGGATCCTCCTAAACTACTCCTGGTCGTCATCAGTGGGCTGCACGTAGTAGTAGGCACCTCCCAAGTAGTAGTAGTCGTCATCAACGGTGGCGTCTGGCTCCTGGACTCCAACGTCTGGTCGCAGCAATAAGATATAGGAAAGGGGAAAGGGGGAGAAAAGCAACCGTGAGTACTCATCCAAAGTACTCGCAAGCAAGGAGCTACACTACATATGTATGCATTGGTATCAAATGGATTAAGGGTATCATATGTGGACTGAACTGCAGAATGCCGGAATAAGAGGGGGATAGCTAGTCCTATCGAAGACTACGCTTCTGGTAACCTCCATCTTGCAGCAGGAGAAAAGAGTAGATGGTAAGTTCACCAAGTAGCATCATGTAGCATAACCCTAACCGATGATCCTCCCCTCGTCGCCCTGTGAGAGAGCGACCACCGGTTGTATCTGGCACTTGGAAGGGTGTGTTTTATTAAGTATCCGGTTCTAGTTGCCATAAGGTCAAGGTACAACTCCAAGTCGTCCTGTTACCGAAGATCACGGCTATTCGAATAGATTAACTTCCCTGCAGGGGTGCACCACATAACCCAACACGCTCGATCCCATTTGGCCGGACACACTTTCCTGGGTCATGCCCGGCCTCGGAAGATCAACACGTCGCAGCCCTACCTAGGCACAACAGAGAGGTCAGCACGCCGGTCTAAGTCCTATGGCACAGGGGTCTGGGCCCATGGCCCATTGCACACCTGCAAGTTGCGAGGGCGGCCGGAAGCAGAACTAGCCCCCTTAATACAAGAGCAATCTTACGTTCCAATCCGGCGCGCGCCGCTTAGTCGCTGACATCACGAAGGCTTCGGCTGATACCTCGACGTCGAGTGCCCATAACTGTCCCCGCATAGATGGTTAGTGCGTATAGGCCAGTGGCCAGACTCAGATCAAAATACAAAGATCTCGTTAAACGTGTTAAGTATCCGCGAACGCCGACCAGGGCCAGGCCGACTGTAACGCCCCAAGACCGGAGCTTCAGATGCCTTCCATGTTTCCGGGTGTTGTCGGGTGTTTCATTTTGGTTCGTTGCATCATGTGCATTGCATCATGTCATCATGTCATAATTCTTTTTGCATCTCAACTAAATAAATGGCATGGATCTTTGATCCATTTAAACCGAGGGAATTCACATGGTGATTCTCTTTACAACATATGATCTCGATATTTCGAGAGCTATATTAAATATTCCAATAATTTGGATTCACCCATAAACACACTTGCAAAATAATTCCGTGTCTTTTCTGCTTCAAGTTTGGTCTCCAAACTTTGCCCTAAATTCTTTCTTCACTTTCCGGAGCTTTACCAAAAATCTCAACATTTTTGGGCACTCCTAAAACCCCGTTCTAGTTCAAACCCATTTGAATTAAATTCAAATGAGTTTGAATTCTTATCATTCGATCTTGCCATTTCTTATTTTCTTGGACCAAAAATATTGTTATGAGTCCAAGTAAATTTAACGCTTGTCCAAATTCTTCTTCAATCCTCTCCTCTGTCCTTTTTCCTTTCTTTTAGTTCTCTATTTTTTTAAAAAAATCAAAGGAGTGGGGGAGAGAGAGAGAGTAGCCGAGTTGGCCACTTGGGCCTCAGTCCAGGCCGGCCCGCTTCCCAGTCCCGCTCTAACCCTAGTACCGCAGCCCGATCCCCATCTCCCATCTCTCCCTCCTCTCGCTAACCTCGCGCCGCCAGGAGAGGATGCACGCGCCCGATGCCCGCATCCCGATCCCCATCTCCCTCTCGATCCCCAGGGCCGCCCCCACTTCCCTCGTTCCTCTCCTCGATCTCCCTCGAACCCCTCCTATGGGGCTGCCCTTGCCCCGAGCTCGCCACTGCTGCGCTACTTTGCCATGCTCTAGCGCCGGACCGTTGCATCCTTGCTGCACGCCGCACCCTTGCCTCCTCGACCTTACCGGAGCACCAGTTGACGCCGGTGCCCGCTTTCCTCCGCCCCGCAGTCCTGTCCTCCAACCGCGCCAAGCCCCGCAGGTTCCGGACCTGCCTCGAGCACCCCCGCGCCCCTACATCGAGCTGCCAGGGCCGTGGGTCGCCGGATGCCGCCTCCTTTGCTTCGAGCTGCCTCCTGCGCCTCGATCTCCTTCAAGACTGGCCGGTTCCATCTTCCTGCACCCGTTCCCCGTCTCCGGCGCCACGCTAGACCTCCCTCACGCCTCGCTAGCTATTGTTGTGCCGCCGTGTTCCTGCTTCAAGCAGGTAGAGGGTCGATCCACCACCAGCGCTCGCCTCTGCCATGGACCTCCCCAGCGAGGCCCATCTGCGTCATCCGCCCCGGCCTCCTGCACTCGTGCCGGACCACGACGCACCGCTGTCATTATGCACCTCCAATTGTTGTTGCTTTTGATGCAAAGTCCAACGACCACTTAACAGGGAACAACGCCAAGTACCACGACAGACCGCCAAGTAACCCTTCGAATCCTTCAAGGCCGTCAAGTGAACGACTACCATCGCTCCAAGATCCGAATGGCTACGACGACATGAACATCTATGAAACGTTTACAACTACACGATGAACCGCCAAGGCCGGCTACAACCCTTGTACCACTACTATCGCCAAGTACAACGACGACCGAAGCATAGTACCTCTACATTTGCCATGTACATCGACCGTCACCGTAGACCCGTGTAGCACTAACGCCAAGTTCCCCTACCGTCCCCTCGGAAACATCGAATGCGTCAAGTCCTTCTTCGAGATGTGTACCACTACTTCCTCTACCGTCACGAGAACGCCTACTTCCGCTACGAACTTGAAGTGTCCCGCTTGCACGCTTCGAAGGTATAACCTCGAGACGACGTCCGTGAATGGATGCTTGCGATGTTTGAGATGCTCGTGTCTGCACCCTGTCCTTTGTCACTCATTTCCTTGTCGCCAACTCGTGGGACATCCGGAATCCGGGAGCGCCCCACCATCTTTTGCACGCATCCGCACACTTCTCCTTTGCATCGGTATCTCAATCGAGTTACTGGAACCGGAACGTTGCCGTGGCACCGTTTTCGTTACCATTGCCGTTGCACCCCTTTCCTTTCCACCACGGTAACAAATGCTTCATAATGCTCTTGTCAACTTTTAATAAAAATTGCATAAACTTGTTCATGTCATCTGCATCACGATAACAACAATTAAAATGTTTAAATGGTTGATGCAATAAATTACTAAGGCATATGGGGATTTACCGGATTCGTTATTTGTTATATCCGGGCCCATTTAAATTGTTTAGATGGTGTAATTTTGTTATACTTCACCTCTTGCCATGTTTAACAACAGTTAATATTGTTGAGTACCTAACCGGGAGAGAACTAAATAATTGATGTGGTATTCCGTCAATATGCAACTCGTTGCATATTGAGCTCCACTTAATTTGTAGGTTGTTTGTGCACTTTGCCATGCCATGCTTCTTTAAACCGGACATGCATCATACTGGTTGTGCATCGTGTCATGCTTATGTGGTGGTTGTTTACTATGTTGTTTGCTTCTTTCCGGTGTTGCTTCTTCGGGTTGGTTCCGATAACATCGTGTTTGTGAGGATTCGTCCGACTACGTCCGTTTGTCTTCTTCATGGACTCTTCTTCTTCCTTGCGGGATCTCAGGCAAGATGATCATACCCTCGAAATCACTTCTATCTTTGCTTGCTTAGTTGGTCGCTCTTTGGCTATGCCTATGCTGCGATACCTACCACTTGCTTATCATGCCGCCCATATTGTTGAACCAAGCCTCTAACCCACCTTGTCCTAGCAAACCATTGTCTGGCTATGTTACCGCTTTGCTCAGCCCCTCTTATAGCGTTGTTAGTTTCAGGTGAAGATTGAAGTTTGTTCCTTGTTGGAACATGCAGATGTTGTTCCTTGTTGGAAGATGTTACTTGTTGGGATATCACAATATCTATTATTTAATTAATGCATCTATATATTTGGTAAAGGGTGGAAGGCTCGGCCTTATGCCTGGTGATTTGTTCCACTCTTGCCGCCCTAGTTTCCGTCATATCGGTGTTATGTTCCCGGATTTTGCGTTCCTTACGCGGTTGGGTAATAATGGGAACCCTTGACAGTTCGCCTTGAATAAAACTCTTCCAGCAATGCCCAACATTGGTTTTACCATTTGCCTCCTAGCCTTTTCTTTCCCTTGGGTTCTGCAGACTCAAGGGTCATCTTATTTTAACCCTCCCGGGCTAGTGCTCCTCTGAGTGTTGGTCCAAACTAGAGTCCTGTGCAGCGCCCCCTCGGGGAAACTCGAGGTTTGGTTTTAGTTGTACGGAGCGCTCATCTGAGTGTGCCCTGAGAACGAGATATGTGCAGCTCCTATCGGGATTTGTCGGCACATTCGAGCGGTTTTGCTGGATATGTTTTAACTTGTCGAAGTGTCTTGTAGAACCGGGATACCGAGTCTGATCGGAAAGTCTCGGGAGGAGGTCTATTCCTTCGTTGACCGTGAGAGCTTGTGATGGGCTAAGTTGGGACACCCCTGCAGGGATTTGAACTTTTGAAAGCCATGCCCACGGTTATGGGCAGATGGGAATTTGTTAATGTCCGATTGTAGAAAACCTGAAGTTGACCTTAATTAAAATGCATCAACCGCGTGTGTAACCGTGATGGTCTCTTTCCGGTGCAGTCCGGGAAGTGAACACGGTGTTGGAGTTATTCTTGACATAGGTTGTTTTAGGATCATTTCTTGATCATACTTTTATCGATCGTGCTTTGCCTTCTCTTCTCGCTCTCATTTGCGTATGTTAGCCACCATATATGCTAGTCGCTTGCTGCAGTTCCACCTCATACCTTTACCTTACCCATAAGCTTAAATAGTCTTGACCGCGAGGGTGCGAGATTGCTGAGTCCCCGTGGCTCACAGATATTTCCAAAACCAGCTTGCAGGTGTCGATGAGACCGTGCAGATGATGCAACCAACCTCAAGGAGGAGCTCGATGAAGATCTTGTCCTTTATGTTGTTCCGCTTCCAGTTGATCAGTAGTGGAGCCCAGTTGGGGTCGATCGGGAACCTTGTCGCATTTGGGGTTCTTCTTTTATTTTGGTTCCGTAGTCGGACCTTGATTGTATTTGGATGATGTAATGCTATATTCATGTATTGTGTGAAGTGGCGATTGTAAGACAACTATGCATTTCTTTCCCTTATGTATTACATGGGTTGTGTGAAGATTACCTCACTTGCGACATTGCTTTCAATGCAGTTATGCCTCTAACTCGTGGTTCGACACGTGGGAGATATAGCCGCATCGAGGGCATTACAAGTTGGTAATCAGAGCCTTCCCCGACCTTAGGAGCCCCATTGCTTGATCGTTTTGAGCGGCCGAGTTGTGTCTAGAAAAATGTTTTGAGTCATTTAGGAATTATGTATCGGAGAGTTTAGGAATTCTTTTTACTTCCCAGCCTCCTCATCGCTCTGGTAAGGCATCCTGACGTAGAGTTTGACTCTTCTCTTCTCAAATTTCACTAAAAAAATTTAGGATCACGCAGGTATCTTGGAATCGTTCCGATGGTTTTGTGACGAGAACATTGTCTTGGTGCCTCCTGTCAGGAGTTTTGTGGCAGTGTCCCGAGGAGTTGAGCTCCGAGGTGTTGTCGTCACAATTTTATCGTTGCAGTTCTAGAATACCTGAGCTTTGTACGCCGACATCGAAAATCTCTTTTATGCAGTTGTTGGTGAGATAACCTCGACGCCACCCGGTACTGGGGCGGGAGTTCGGGCCATAACTTTTATAACGGATGCTTTTCGAAGGTTGAGGTAGATGATTTCCGAAGGTTTTTTGGTTATGTGTTGAAGGATGGATACAGCTGGATGTAGGATTTGCTTGTTTTGGGTGAGATATTATGCTTCCCCTGTATCCCCAACACCTGATTGCATAACCGGAAAGGTTCGGGAGTTTATAAGTGGGAATTAAAGTAGCTCGTAGGATATCTTTCCGACAGATGTATGATATGAAATTGGGGTTCGACGTCTAGTGGTCCGCCTATTCACGGTCGGTTTTACAGTGGTCTCGTTGTGTCTTAAAGAGTCCTTGGCTATGCCGACTCGGGGACACTTCATATGTCATGTGCACTGCCTTGTACATGATGGTGCTGTACGATCGAGCCCGTGTAGGCCACACCACGAAAACTTCGGACGAAATCTCTATGATATGTTTGTTCCGGCTTATTCCGAAGCCAATCCTTTGTTTTGTTTTGAGTTGTGGTATTCGAGTTGCTTCAATGTCAAATGTTGATTCCATACCTTTCCTAAGTGGTGTTCTCACATTTCTATGTGAATGCAAATCCTTCATGACAATTGAGATTGTCATGTTAATTCTTTTTCAACCGGTGTGTTTTCTCTTCAAGTGAAGCCGATCATTTCAACATCCGCAAGATCAAGTATCAGTTTCTTCTGAACGGTGTTTGTTTCATCCGTCTCCAAGTTGCCTTTGTTTTCCCTCCCTCCCACCCTTTTCTTCAAGGAACCAGATTTCTTATTCAAGTATCATTTTATAGTTGTGAAGCCTCTCCATTCCTTTTCCGTCAATGTTCTTATCCGGTGATTCTCATGAAGATTCTAATGGAGCTTCAAGTTTGTCATTCTTCATTCTTTTCATCTCCGGTGGTTTCAAATCAAGCTTTCAGTGTTGATCTCATATCCCTTTTTCCTCGTTTCAAATACCTTCTCATGTCGGTGCAATTCTTAATCATTGACCTCTCGCTATTCAATTGTTCCAGAGTGTTCAAGATATCTCGAAGACTCGTGTTTCCACTCTGCTTTCGTTCAAGCTCTTTTGAGATTGGTTTCTCATTCTAGCCATTTAATTCAACCGGTGCAATCTCTCTTTTGAGCAATCGTTTCTACGGTGTTTCTTTTGAGTGGGCCCTAACCCACAGGTCTTTTCCCAGGATCTTACCTGACTCTTCTTATTTTCCCGGAGCTATCCTCAAATTTCTTTTCGAAGTTTGACGTAAGAATGATTTTTCTTCAGTCAGATGTGTTTATCCAAGATCTTTCAAATTCTTTTCATAGTTGGCTCAACCTCTTAGCTTTTGATTCTTCCGGAGTGTCTAAATAATTCATGGTGGTGTTTCTCGTCGTCATTCTCGGATTTTGAAGACTGAAGAAGGGTTTACCTCCATATCTTATCCGTTCTCTCAGAGATTCGTGATTCCAGTCAAGCCATCCTCTTATATTTGTTTTCAATTGTCAGAATTCTTTTCACCTATCGGGAGCAATTCAAGAGACTTCTCAGTTGGATTATCCGGAGTCCATAAATTCAGATTTATTCATTCCAGCTTTCAGCTCTCATACTCTAAATCATACCGGTGTTTAAATCAAGGACCATCTAATCAGCTCGTGATCTCTTCGTTCTCATGTTTCTAAATCCTCTCAATCTCTGTTCATTTTATAATTCTTACCGGTGTTTCTTTATCTTTTCTTCGTTCATTTTAATTCTTACGGTGGTTCGGTCAAGATTTCTCTTCCTCATCAATTTATTCGTTATTTCAATTCTACCGGTGGATCGTTGAAGACTTTCTCAAGTTTGTGTTATATCTCTCTTAATCTTAATAAGAATAATTCTTATTCTTGTTTCATAGAGTTTATTCAATTCCTATTTTCCGGAGGGGCTCATCATACTTATTCTTGGTTTCAAGTGCTCATCTTTCTTTCCCGGAGTGCCAAGCTCAAATTATCACGGAGATCCATCTAAATCATTACAAGGTTTCACCTTGTGTTTTCAACTTCTCTCTCTTTTCGTTATCTTTTGTTTACCGGAGTTCTTCATGAAGGTTCTACATGATGGTTCATCAAGGATTTATATTCCTTCTCGAAACGTTCATCAACTTTCTTTTCAGAGGAGCTCAAGCTTTCTTCATATTGTAATCCGGAGTGCATTTTTGTCTACTGTATCATTGGAGGTGGTATTATGTCATTCTTGATAATTTGAGTTCATGTTTTCATGATTCACATGTTGTTAGGAATGAGGTATTTTAAATCCATCAATCTCTTCATTGGAATTATCTTGGGTTATATTTCACCTAGAGCGTTCCCTAAGGTTTGTTGCTACCTATGGTGCTCATAAATGACCCAAGTTCTTCTTTCATCCTTCAGGTGAAATAAGTTTCTGGTCTCCTTGCTCATATCAATCCAATCCAGTCTTTTCCGTGAGTGGCAAGTTGTCACCTCATTATTTTGAGATGTCTTCTATAAGTCCATATCAAGTTTATCCTTTATGTTTTTTTCCAACAACTCCGTTCGACCCTTCTCCTAAGGATGTTTTTTTTCAAGCTCATTCGAGATAGAAGATATTGTTCTCTCCTCCGTCCATCTCATTCCATTCTCTCTTTTGTTCCGGAGGCTTTGTATTCCTGCTATATTCACCCATCATCTCGTTTGCTCAAATATCATGTTCTTTTCATGCCTATCCATTTAACCGGAGTGTTGTCTGAGATTTTTTTTCTTACCCCTTGTTCCATTCATTCAATAGTTCCGGAGGTAGTGTGTTGTGATTTCATCAAGTATCTTCTCATCTTACCAAGTTCTTATTCAATTCCTTTTCTTTTCAATCGAAGTGCTGCCCGAAGTTGTTCTTCCTTGTTCCTCTTTTCTAACGGAGTGTTTTCAACTTCGTTCATCTCCATTACATTCTCTCATTCAATTCGTTCAACTTCTCAAGGTTCTTTGGTTTCACTCGTTTTTCAAAGAAGCAACTTGGTTTTACCTCTTCTCTTTTCTCTTCCGTTTTCCCTTCGGTGCCATTCTAGATCTCGGGACGAGATCCTCTCGTAGTGGTGGAGTATTGTAACGCCCCAAGACCGGAGCGTCAGATGCCTTCCATGTTTCCGGGTGTTGTCGGGTGTTTCGTTTTGGTTCGTTGCATCATGTGCATTGCATCATGTCATCATGTCATAAGTCTTTTTGCATCTCAACTAAATAAATGGCATGGATCTTTGATCCATTTAAACCAAGGGAATTCACATGGTGATTCTCTTTACAACATATTCTCTTGATATTTAGAGAGCTATACTAAATATTCCAATAATTTGGATTCACCCATAAACACACTTGCAAAATAATTCCGTGTCTTTTCTGCTTCAAGTTTGGTCGCCAAACTTTGCCCTAAATTCTTTCTTCACTTTCCGGAGCTTTACCAAAAATCTCAACATTTTTGGGCACTCCTAAAACCTCGTTCTAGTTCAAACCCATTTGAATTAAATTCAAATGAGTTTGAATTCTTATCATTCGATCTTGCCATTTCTTATTTTCTCGGACCAAAAATATTGTTGTGAGTCCAAGAAAATTTACTGCTTGTCCAAATTCTTCTTCAACCTTCTCCTCTGTCCTTTTCCCTTTCTTTTAGTTCTCTGTTTCTAAAAAAAAATCAAAGGAGTGGGGGAGAGAGAGAGTAGCCGAGCTGGCCACTTGGGCCTCAGTCCAGGCCAGCCCGCTTCCCAGTCCCGCTCTAACCCTAGTACCGCAGCCCGATCCCCATCTCCCATCTCTCCCTCCTCTCGCTAACCTCGCGCCGCCAGGAGAGGATGCACGCGCCTGATGCCCGCATCCCGATCCCCATCTCCCTCTCGATCCCCAGGGCCGCCCCCACTTCCCTCGTTCCTCTCCTCGATCTCCCTCGAACCCCTCCTATGGCGCTGCCCTTGCACCGAGCTCGCCACTACTGTGCTACTTTGCCATGCTCCAGCGCCGCACCGTTGCATCCTTGCTGCACACCGCGCCCCTGCCTCCTTGACCTTCCCGGAGCACCAGTGGACGCCGGCGCCCGCCTTCCTCCGCCCCGCGGTCCTGTCCTCCAACCGCGCCAAGCCCCGCAGGTTCCGGCCCTGCCTCGAGCGCCCCCGCGCCCCTACATCGAGCCACTAGGGCCGTGGGTCGCCGGATGCCGCCTCCTTTGCTTCGAGCTGCCTCCTGCGCCTCGATCTCCTTCAAGACTGGCCGGGTCCATCTTCCTGCACCCGTTCCCCGTCTGCGGCGCCGCGCTAGACCTCCCTCACGCCTCGCTAGCTACTGCTGTGCCGCCGTGTTCCTGCTTCAAGCAGGCAGAGGGTCGATCCACCACCAGCGCTCGCCTCTGCCATGGACCTCCCCAGCGAGGCCCATCTGCGTCATCCGCCCCGGCCTCCTGCACTCGTGCCGGACCACGACGCACCGCTGCCATTATGCACCTCTAATTGTCGTTGCTTTTGATGCCAAGTCCAACGACCACTTAACAGGGAACAACTCCAAGTACCACGACAGACCGCCAAGTACCCCTTCGAATCCTTCAAGGCCGTCAAGTGAACGACTACCATCGCTCCAAGATCCGAACGGCTACGACGACATGAACATCTATGAAACGTTTACGACTACACGATGAACCGCCAAGGCCGGCTACAACCCTTGTACCACTACTATTGCCAAGTACCACGACGACCGAAGCATAGTACCTCTACATTTGCCATGTACATCGACCGTCACCGAAGACCCGTGTAGCCCTAACGCCAAGTTCCCCTACCATCCCCTCGGAAACATCAAATGCGTTAAGTCCTTCTCTGAGACGTGTACCACTACTTCCTCTACCGTCGCGAGAACGCCTACTTCTGCTACGAACTTGAACTGTCCCGCTTGCATGCTTCGAAGGTATAACCTCGAGACGACGTCCGTGAATGGACGCTTGCGATGTTTGAGATGCTCGTGTCTGCACCCTGTCCTTTGTCACTCATTTCCTGGTCGCCAACTCGTGGGACACCCGGAATCCAGGAGCGCCCCACCATCTTTTGCACACATCCGCACACTTCTCCTTTGCATCGGTATCTCAATCGAGTTACCGGAACCGGAACGTTGCCGTGGCACCGTTTTCGTTACCATTGCCGTTGCACCCCTTTCCTTTCCACCACGGTGATGCTTCGTAATGCTGTTGTCAACTTTTAATATAAATTGCATAAACTTGTTCATGTCATCCGCATCATGATAACAACAATTAAAATGTTTAAATGGTTGTTGCAATAAATTACTAAGGCATATGGGGATTTACCGGATTCGTTATTTGTTATATCCGGCCCAATTTAAATTGTTTAGATGGTGTAGTTTTGCTATACTTCACCTCTTGCCATGTTTAACAACATTTAATATTGTTGAGTACCTAACCGGGAGAGAACTAAATAATTGATGTGGTGTTCCATCAATATGCAACTCGTTGCATATTGAGCTTCACTTAATTTGTAGGATTGTTTGTGCACTTTGCCATGCCATGCTTCTTTAAACCGGACATGCATCATACTGGTTGTGCATCGTGTCATGCTTATGTGGTGGTTGTTTACTATGTTGTTTGCTTCTTTCCGGTGTTGCTTCTTCGGGTTGGTTCCGATAACGTCGTGTTTGTGAGGATTCGTCCGACTACGTCCGTTTGTCTTCTTCATGGACTCTTCTTCTTCCTTGCGGGATCTCAGGCAAGATGATCATACCCTCGAAATCACTTCTATCTTTGCTTGCTTAGTTGCTCGCTCTTTTGCTAAGCCTATGTTGCGATACGTACCACTTGCTTATCATGCCGCCCATATTGTTGAACCAAGCCTCTAACCCACCTTGTCCTAGCAAACCATTGTTTGGCTATGTTACCGCTTTGCTCAGCCCCTCTTATAGCGTTGTTAGTTGCAGGTGAAGATTGAAGTTTGTTCCTTGTTGGAACATGGAGATGTTGTTCCTTGTTGGAAGATGTTACTTGTTGGGATATCACAATATCTCTTATTTAATTAATTCATCTATATATTTGGTAAAGGGTGGAAGGCTCGGCCTTATGCCTGGTGATTTGTTCCACTCTTGCCGCCCTAGTTTCCGTCATATCAGTGTTATGTTCCTGGATTTTGCGTCCTTACGTGGTTGGGTAATAATGGGAACCCCTTGACAATTCGCCTTGAATAAAACTCTTCCAGCAATGCCCAACATTGGTTTTACCATTTGCCTCCTAGCCTTTTCTTTCCCTTGGGTTCTGCAGACTCAAGGGTCATCTTATTTTAACCCCCCGGGGCCAGTGCTCCTCTGAGTGTTGGTCCAAACTAGAGTCCTGTGCAGCGCCCCCTCGGGGAAACTCAAGGTTTGGTTTTAGTTGTACGGAGCGCTCATCTGAGTGTGCCCTGAGAACGAGATATGTGCAGCTCCTATCAGGATTTGTCGGCACATTCGGGCGGTGTTGCTGGATTTGTTTTAACTTGTCGAAGTGTCTTGTAGAACCGGGATACCGAGTCTGATCAGAATGTCTCGGGAGGAGGTCTATTCCTTCGTTGACAGTGAGAGCTTGTGATGGGCTAAGTTGGGACACCCCTGCAGGGATTTGAACTTTCGAAAGCCGTGCCCGCGGTTATGCGCAGATGGGAATTTGTTAATGTCTGGTTGTAGAAAACCTAAAGTTGACCTTAATTAAAATGCATCAAACCGCGTGTGTAACCGTGATGGTCTCTTTCCGGTGGAGTCCGGGAAGTGAACACGATGTTGGAGTTATGCTTGACGTATGTTGTTTTAGGATCACTTCTTGATCATACTTTTATCGATCGTGCTTTGCCTTCTCTTCTCGCTCTCATTTGCGTATGTTAGCCACCATATATGCTAGTCGCTTGCTGCAGTTCCACCTTATACCTTTACCTTACCCATAAGCTTAAATAGTCTTGATCGTGAGGGTGCGAGATTGCTGAGTCCCCGTGGCTCATAGATACTTCCAAAACCAGCTTGCAGGTGTCGATGAGACCGTGCAGATGATGCAACCAAGCTCAAGGAGGAGCTCGATGAAGATCTTGTCCTTTATGTTGTTCCGCTTCCAGTTGATCAGTAGTGGAGCCTAGTTGGGGTCGATCGGGAACCTTGTCGCATTTTGGATTCTTCTTTTATTTTGGTTCCGTAGTCGGACCTTGATTGTATTTGGATGATGTAATGCTTTATTCATGTATTGTGTGAAGTGGCGATTGTTAAGCCAACTATGCATCTCTTTCCCTTATGTATTACATGGGTTGTGTGAAGATTACCTCACTTGCGACATTGCTTTCAATGCGGTTATGCCTCAAAGTCGTGCTTCGACACGTCGGAGATATAGCCGCATCGAGGGTGTTACACCGACCTCTCTCCTAGGTGGTCTCAACCTGCCCTGTCGCTCCGCCACAAAGTAATAGTCGGGGGCCGTCGGGAACCCAGGCCCACCTCTACCGGGATGGAGCCACCTGCCCCTTCAGCCCCCAACTCCGAACAGTACCATAGGTAATGTAACAGTGTAAAGTATATAGTATATGCCTGTGATCACCTCCCGAAGTGATCACGGCCCAGTAGTATAGCATGGCAGACGGACAAGAGTGTAGGGCCACTGATGGAACACTAGCATCCTATACTAAGTAGTAGGGTAGCAGGTAAAGGTAACAACAGTAGTAGCAAGGACAGGCTATGCAGCACTATAGGATTAACTGAAAGCAGTAACATGCTACACTACTCTAATGCAAGCAGTATAGAGAAGAATAGGAAATATTTGGTGATCAAGGTGGGGGGGCTTGCCTGGTTGCTCTGGCTAGAGAGAGGGGTCGTCAACATCGTAGTCGAACTGGGGTTGCCGGCAGTCTCGGGGTCTACCGGAAAGAACTAACGGAGGGGGAACACAATAAATAACAAAGAAATCAATGTAACAAAAAGCAAGATGCGGCATTACGTTGTTCTAGGGGTGACCTGACGCGGTACGAGGTGATACCGGTGAAGGGGGGAAACATCCGGGAAAATATCCCCGGTGTTTCGCATTTTCGGGCAAAGGAGCCGGAGGGGGAAAGTTGCGAGTTCGATAGGTTAGGGATGTGTGGTGGACGAACGGGCTGCTTATTTGGGTTCGTCTCGTCGTTCTGAGCAACTTTCATGTAGAAAGTATTTTCATCTGAGCTACGGTTCATTTTCTATTAATTTTAAAAGATTTAAATCATTCTTAGGATTTATTTAATTATTTTAATGCAACATTATCCAGAACAATGTTTGCTGACGTCAGCATGACATAAGCATGACGTCAACAGTCAACAGAGGTTGACTGGGTCAAACTGACATGTGGGCCCAGTGGGACCCACTTGTCATACACTGTTAAGTTAATTAAGGTTAGGTTAAACTAATTATTGCTTAGTTAGACTAAAAGGTTAATTAGATTAATTAAGTAGGATTAATTAACTTAATTAATTCCTTAATTAATTAATTAATTTTAATTATTTATTTATCTTTTTTTAATCTTTTTAAAAAACATTCTCTAGGCAGGGCCCATGTGTCATAGGCCCGGGGGGGCAAAGCGGGTTACGGGCGTTAGCGGGCGCCGGGTCTCGGTC